>NW_025965719.1:117867-135535 GCF_021869965.1 Rhincodon typus | reverse complement strand
TCATTCTCTCCTTGTCCAACACCCAGCTCCCTCTACTCCCTCCCACTGTTTCCCACTCCTTCCTCTATCACCATTTGCCCCACCCTTAGCCCCTCTCCCTGACTACCTTTCCCCTTTTCTCTTCTGCTTCCTCACTCTGCTCCTCACTCTCTCTCTCTCTCTGCCAATGCCCCCACCCCACCCCACACTTCCTCTGTCTCCATCTGCCCCTCTCCCCCTCTCTCTCTCGGTATTGATTCACTTTTCCCTCTTTCACCCACAGAGCAGCAATGAGCGAACAGTTTTCTCCTGAGCACCATGAAAGCTCTTTCCAAGGTACGGCACTGCCCCACTTTGTAAAGAGTGTCTCGTCGCTCCTGCTTATGCTTCGGATCAGTGTCCGGGTTGGATTCAGGGATCTGGAGGAAAAGGACATGGTCAGATTCAAGGAGGAGCTGGAGGTTGCTGACAGAGAGGCTCAGAAAGCAGCAACAGCAGCTGAGGCCCTGGGCGATGTGATAGATGGTCACTGTGAGAAGCTGACCATGCAGTACGGCCAGGTGAGTGGTGACAGGAAGAAGCTGGCTACCAATCTGCTGGAGAACCAGACCAAGCTACGCTCGCTGGAGACCGACAGGGAGCTGATCCAGGGCCGACTGCAAGCTGGCAAGACTTCCCTGAGACAAGCTGAGGACACACTGAGAGCAGCAAGAGCCAAGGCTGGCGAGAAACAAACTGGCAGAGATGTTGGCATCGGACTGAGCTTCCTCCTGCCCTGTGTGGGTGAGTACAATTCTCAGTCAGGAGGTAACCAGCCGCTAGGCCTTGGCCAGACTATAACCAGCCACTAGGCCTTGGCCAGATTATGCCCCTAACCTTTCAAACAAGGAAAAGCAAAATCCTACTCTCCAAATGCACCTTAGTAACCTTCGGTACAGGGCCCAGAGGCTTGCCTCTGAATCCTGACCTCTCCTGGCCCTTCAGTTTGCCTTTGGATACATTGGTGCTATGCCAATTGGTTGGTATAGCCTCTCATCGCCTAAACCTCCCCCTCATTGGTTTACATAAGAACTAGGAGCAGGAGTAGGCCATCCGGCCCCTCGAGGCTGATCTTTTCACTGACTCAGCTCCACTTACCCGCCCACTCACCATAACCCTTACTGTTCAAGTTCTATCTTTGTCTTAAAAACATTTAGCGAGGTTGCCTCAACTGCTTCACTGGGCAGGGAATTGTACAAATTCACAACAACTTTGGGTGAAGAAGTTCCTCCTCAGCTCAGTCCTAAATCTGCTCCCCCTTATTTTCAGGATATGCCCCCCCGTTCTAGTTTCACCCTGCCAGTGAAACAACCTCCCTGCTTCTATCTTATCTATTCCCTTCATAATTTTAGATGTTTCTACAAGATCCTCCCCCATTCTTCTAAATTCCAACAAATACAGTCCCAGCCTACTTAGTCTTTCCTCATAAACCAACCCTCTCAACTCCAGAATCAACCTAGTGAACCTTCTCTGCATCCCGTCCAGTGCCAGTCCATCCTTTCCCAAGTAGGGAGGACAAAACTGTACACAGTACTCCAGGTGTGGCCTCACCAGCACCCTATACAGCTGTAAACTTAGAGATAGCAAAAATTGCAGATTCTGGAGTCAGAGACTGATGCAGCTCCACATTGTGCTGTCTCTGCAGCATAACCTCCCGGTTTTTAAACTCCATCTCTCTAGCAATGAATGACAATATTCCATTTACACAGTCTCTGGAACATGTAAGAGGGTCCCATTGAGTAAAGGTGTCTGAGTTAGTTCTGTCCCATCCCCTTGTCTTCCTCGCAACTGCAATCTTGAGTTTTTGCTCTGAATTCTATTTACTAATTTCCTGATAAACCAGAAACTGTTGGGAAGATAGAACTAAAGCAGCCAGTGACAGGGAGCATCTGTGCCTGCCTGCCTTTCTATGCCTGCCTGTATGTGCATGTATGTGCCTGCCTGTCTTTCTATGCCTGCCTGTGTCTGCCTGTCTTTCTACGCCTGCCTGTTTGTGCCTGCCTGTCTTTCTACGCCTGCCTGTTTGTGCCTGCCTGTGCCTGCCTGTCTTTCTACGCCTGCCTGTCCCTGTGCCTCAGTTGGTAATGGGGGACAATAGGCTCTCTTTTGTTTGATCACTGAACTGTTGCTCCTGCCCTTGATTCAGGAGGGTTCATTGTTTTTTCCCCGGACCATACAGCTGGTGGCAAATGGCCAGAAACCCATATAAAATGGAGACTGCAGTTATACTTTCACAATACCCAAGTCTGAGTGAACTTGACCTAAATCCCAAGGTCCACGGGGTGCACCATCCCTATGGAATGGGGAGGGACTGAGGGCCAGTTCAGACTGAGAAACTGATTGTTTTTCCCCACAGGTATCCCAATGGCCGTGGCCTTTGAGAAGGAACGGCAGTTCCGGAAATCAGAGGTTGATGTAGCCTCTGATGACCGGTCATCGCTGAAATCTAGCATCAGCCAGGATGAGGAGCTGCTGAAGAAGATCAACAACCAAGTGCCTGAGCTCTACAATGATATCAATGGAGTGACGGAGAGATTGGAGGAGAGCAAGGCAGCTGAGCTGACCCTGAAGGAGAGCCGCGTGGAACTTGCCAAGCTCCAAGCCAGGATGAGGAACTGCTGCCAGTATCTGTGCACCTACCAGGGGAAAGTGAATGCTCTGAAGACCCAGAGTCAGCACATGTACAACATGAGCCCATTGCTGACATTCTTGGAGGAAGCTGCTGGCCAAGCTCAGCAAGTACCAGACAATGAGCAACTCTTCAACCACATCCAGGTTCACAAATTGGTTGGGGATCTGAAAACATTGATCCCCAAAGTAAAGGATCTCCTGCTGTCCCAGGACAGCGCTGAGGACTACATGAAGTAACTAGTCCATTCCAGACATTAGGGCTAGAGCTCTATGTTAATGCAGACAGCAATCTGTAGTCTCATCTTAACTTTCTAAACAACTTGCAGGTCATGAAAACCACAGGGATTTAAAAGGGGTGTCTGTAAAGCCTAGTTGCTTAGTTAATGCCCTTACTTGAGAAAATCTTGCTGATGGGTCTGTTTAACAATCACATTTTTGAGTGAATAATTCTTTATCATTGAGGTATTCCAATAGAAAAGTGGAGGACCTCAAACATTCAGAACTTCCAATGGCTGTTTCAAACCTTGTACTCCTATCCTTCAATCTTTACTCACTGACTAATATTCCCTTTGTGTGCAGGTGTTGGATTTGGGACTGAACTCAATAAAAAGCTGTTCTCTGTCTCTCCTGGGTACATTGTATAATCAGCCTAATCATCCAGTATGTGCTTTCTGTAAAGGCGGCAGTCTATATATCAATCAGGGCCAATTCCCTGGTTACTGATTGTTTTAAACATTGCAATAAATAAAGATTGATTGATTATTCCTTCAGTCTCCATTCATTCACTATGTTAAATTGCTGGGCGATTTGTGCCTGTTCAGTTTGGGTGGGGAGGGGCTTGCTTATTTACAGGGGGGGGTGTGGTTTTGGTTGGCAATCCTGCTAGAATGGGACCATTGTGTGTGTTTGAGAAAACATGAAGTTAACATATTGATTTGAGTGAAGCAACAAAACAGTAAGAGTTAATAAACATTAACGTGAGTTGTTTGTAGGCCAGCAAACTGCAGTAGTAAGGTAGACACAGCACAAATCAGGAGCTTACAGACTTGTAAAACATGGGTAAGAGAGTAATAACAGTAAATTGCAATTGACACATTGGGTTAACCACATCAGCACTAATGCTGTGCAGTGTATATGAGGTAGGGTTCTGAAACAGAATGTTGAGAAGCCAGCAAGAGATTAGGCTGTTTTAGATTTGGTGTCATGTAATGTAAAGGGCTAATTAATAACCTTGTCATAAAGGTGCCTTTGGGAAGTAATGACCATAATATGCATTAAGTTTAAATCTGACACAGCTAATTCGGAAACTAAGGTCCTAAATTGGAAAATGTTCTCAAGGTACAAGGGACAATTTGGCAGTGGTCGATTGTGAACATACATTAAAAGATTTGCTGGTAGCTAGGTTATGGCAAGTATTCAAATCAATGGTCGGCAACAAACATAGATTCCTTTAAGACCCAGGCTCCCAAATGGATAAGTTAATTGACTGGGGCGAATGGGGAAAAGATAAAGATCACATTTTGATGAAAGCAACTGGTTTGTAAGGGAGTCAGAAGTAGTTTCTGCCTGAGGTTTAGGAGCAGTATTGAACCCATCAAAGAAGAACTCAGAAACTGAGAAAGGTTAAAAGAAAAGTCAAGGTCCTGTGAACAAGGAACATAAGGGTGGTTTCTTTAGGTAAGTGAAAGGTAAAGGATTACCTCAAATAAATGTGAGCGTGTTTCAGGTATGGGTGGGATTTATCGTGGAGGCCAGAGAAATGGTGGAGTCACCAAACAAATACTTTGCATCTGTCTTCACAGATGAAGATACAAAATCTCTGAGACTTGCAAGACAACCAGGGGACGTGTGAAACTGAGAACGAAAAGGAATGAGACCATAATTGGAGGAGTAGAAGGCAAGTGAAGTGAGCCAATGAGGGTGGAGATGGCCTAGTGATGTTACCACTAGAATATTATTTCAGAAACAATTTGAAACTTAAATAATGGAGCTATCAAGGAATCAGATTTGAAAATATTGTTCGTTAAGTAAGAGACAAAGAAAAAGATATTGATATGGAGAATGATAGACAGACAGGAAGGGATAGAGAGAGCAAATCTAAGAGAAAATCAACATAAGACGAGAAAATTCCAGAAGGATAAAACTAAAGGCTCTGTACGTCAATGCGCATAGCATTCAAAAGAACATAGAACATAGAACATTACAGCGCAGTACAGGCCCTTCGGCCCTCGATGTTGCGCCGACCTGTGAAACCAATCTGAAGCCCATCTAACCTAAACTATTCCATTATCATCCATATGTTTATCCAATGACCATTTAAATGCCCTTAAAGTGGGCGAGTCTACTATTTTTGCAGGCAGGGCATTCCACGCCCTTACTACTCTCTGAGTAAAGAACCTACCTCTGACATCTGTCCTATATCTATCACCCCTCAATTTAAAGCTATGTCCCCTCGTGCTAGCCATCACCATCCGAGGAAAAAGGCTCCCACTGTCCACCCTATCTAATCCTCTGATCATCTTGTATGTCTCTATCAAGTCACCTCTTAACCTTCTTCTCTCTAACGAAAACAGCCTCAAGTCCCTCAGCCTTTCCTCATAAGACCTTCCCTCCATACCAGGCAACATCCTGGTAAATCTCCTCTGCACCCTTTCCAATGCTTCCACATCCTTCCTATAATGCGGTGACCAGAACTGTACGCAATACTCCAAGTGCGGCCGCACCAGAGTTTTGTACAGCTGCAACATGACCTCATGGCTCCGAAACTCAATCCCTCTACCAATAAAACCTAACATACTGTACGCCTTCTTAACAACGCTATCAACCTGGGTGGCAACTTTCACTGATCTATGCACATGGACACCGAGATCTTTCTGCTCATCCACACTACCAAGAATCTTACCATTAGCCCAGTACTCTGTATTCCTGTTACTCCTTCCAAAGTGAATCACCTCACACTTTTCCGCATTAAACTCCATTTGCCACCTCTCAGCCCAGCTCTGCAGCTTATCTATGTCCCTCTGTAACCTACAACATCCTTCTGCACTATCCACAACTCCACCGACTTTGGTGTCATCCGCAAATTTACTAACCCATCCTTCTATGCCCTCATCCAGGTCATTTATAAAAATGACAAACAGCAGTGGCCCCAAAACAGATCCTTGAGGTACACCACTAGTAACTGAACTCCAGGATGAACATTTCCCATCAACCACCACCCTCTGTCTTCTTACAGTTAGCCAATTTCTGATCCAAACCGCTAAATCACCCTCAATCCCATGCCTCCGTATTTTCTGCAATAGCCTACCATGGGGAACCTTATCAAACGCTTTACTGAAATCCATATACACCACATCAACCGCTTTACCCTCATCCACCTGTTTGGTCACCTTCTCGAAGAACTCAGTAAGGTTTGTGAGGCACGACCTACCCTTCACAAAACCGTGTTGACTATCCCTAATCAAATTATTCCTTTCTAGATGATTATAAATCCCATCTCTTATAATCCTTTCCAACACTTTACCCACAGCCGAAGTAAGGCTCACTGGTCTATAATTACCAGGGTTGTCTCTACTCCCCTTCTTGAACAAGGGGACAACATTTGCTAGTCTCCAGTCTTCTGGCACTATTCCTGAAGACAATGACGACTTAAAGATCAAAGCCAAAGGCTCTGCAATCTCCTCTCTAGCTTCCCAGAGAATCCTAGGATAAATCCCATCCGGCCCAGGGGACTTATCTATTTTCACACCTTCCAGAATTGCTAACACCTCCTCCTTATGAACCTCAATCCCGTCTAGTCTAATAGACTGTATCTCAGTATTCTCCTTGACTACATTGTCTTTTTCCTGCATGAATACTGACGAAAAATATTCATTTAGCACTTCTCCTATCTCTTCGGACTCCACGCACAACTTCCCACTACTGTCCTTGACCGGCCCCAATCTTACTCTAGTCATTCTTTTATTCCTGACATACCTATAGAAAGCTTTAGGGTTTTCCTTGATCCTACCTGCTAAAGACTTCTCATGTCCCCTCCTGGCTCTTCTTAGCTCTCTCTTTAGGTCCTTCCTGGCTAACTTGTAACTCTCAAGCGCCCTCACTGAGCCTTCACGCCTCATCTCTACATAAGCCTCCTTCTTCCTCTTGACAAGAGATTCAACTTCTTTAGTAAACCACTGTTCCCTCGCTCGACCACTTCCTCCCTGCCTGACAGGTACATACTTCTCAAGGACACGCAGTAGCTGTTCCTTGAACAAGCTCCACGTTTCAATTGTGCCCAGCCCCTGCAGTTTCCTTCTCCATCCTATGCATCCTAAATCTTGCCTCATCGCCTCATAGTTGCCTTTCCCCCAGCTATAACTCTTGCCCTGCGGTATATATCTATCCCTTTCCATCGCTAAAGTAAACGTAACCGAATTGTGGTCACTATCACCAAAGTGCTCTCCTACCTCCAAATCTAAAACCTGGCCTGGTTCATTACCCAGTACCAAATCCAATGTGGCCTCGCCTCTTGTTGGCCTATCTACATACTGTGTCAGGAAACCCTCCTGCACACATTAGACAAAAACTGACCCAAGCAAATGAACCAAGAAAGCAAACAAATAAATAACTACAGTCTGCTAATCATTCCAGAGTTGGAGAAGAAGGATTGGTCCTTAGGTATTAAGGGGGACAGCCTGATGTTACTTTTCGGGTTGGTGTACAGACACCATCTCAGTGACCACAATATGGTGTGGAACGTAAGGGAAGAAATAAAGGGAGAGCTGAATAGTTCATGAAATGTTCTCCTTTGCTGCCTTAAAATGTATCCTTGGCATCTCTTGGCATTCCAAGTTCACAAACGCAGGGGTCCTGAAATGTGTTCATTCCATCAGCGTACGCTCATTGCTATAATCATGATAGTGTGCTGGCTCAGTGTCATTCAGCAAATGGATAACAGCCAAATGGCCAAAGACCTTGCGTATGGTGAAATCGTCATGACTTGCTGGGTGTCCATACCTGAGCTACAAGGATGCCTACATGGGAGATATGAGGTTAGTACACATTGACACTGAACTGGGAAGATTCCATGAGGGCTGTGACCTCTGGATGCTGACTGTTTGGAAGGTCATTGGAACAAAAAGCTGAGGAAGAGTCACTGAACTGAAACTTTAACTCTGATTTCTCTTCACAGATGCTGCCAAACCTTCTCCAGCAATTTTTGTTTTAGCTTGGAACAAAAAGCTCAGCTGGCAGAGAAGAAGGTTCACAGACAACAAAGACCTGTGTTTTGGGTAGATTCTCAGCCAAGCATCTTTGTCTGCAACACATACTGGGGTCTATCATTAATCTCTTCATAGATCACGTAAAATGGCACTGTCAATACCAATTTCAAACAAGAAGGTTATACTTGACACATCATATTGAAGATGTTCAGAAATTAAATAAAACAAGGAGATTAGGATGGATCTAATATAGTTGAACTTTTAAAACAGGTTTTGAGAAAGTACTGTGTTGTGGAGCCCTGATAAAACTCAGAACATATGGAGTTGGCGGAGAAGTTGGCAAAATCTATGAAACAGAGCAAGGAGTTAAGAGGGCGCTTACTCAGATCAACAGATGATGGGAAATGGTTTTCCACAAGCATTAGTGCTGGAACTAGAATAATTCACCACTTTCCTAATCATTTGGACTCAGAGATCGGAGAGTAACAGCAGCATGAATAGACAATACCACCGTGGAGAGTACCATTAATATAGAGAAGGACCATGACAGAATGCAGGATAATGTTATTAAACTGGCAAAGTGGGCACATTCATGTTAAGCTTGTTAAGTGTGAAGTAATGTTTTTCAACAGGAAAAATAAGGAGGCTACATAATCTGAGTTTAGACAAGAAGGAGGAAGAGAGTAATTTAAGAGGATGGATACACTCATCAAACATAATGGCACAGATTCATGAAGCCATTTAAAAAAGACAAGGAAAGCACTGGAGTCCATCATTCAAGAGCTAAAATTGAAAAACAAAGTCCTGTGTTAAGTATGTGTCAGGTGCTGGGTCACAGGAAAGGATGAGCGGGGCATTGGTGTGGCAGCTCGCTTCTTATGCTGTTTTCGCCTGGCTTCCATTTTCTCTCCACAGTCAGTCTCCGGGGGCTCGACGTCTTCATAGAACATAGAACATAGAACATAGAACATAGAACATAGAACAGCACAGTACAGGCCCTTCGGCCCACGATGTTGTGCCGAAATTTTAACCGAAACCTAAGGTCTATCTAACCTCCACCCCTACCTTATACTACCATCCATATGCCTATCTAATAGCCACTTAAATGCCCCTAATGAGGCCAACTCCACTACCCTCTCCGGCAATGCATTCCACAACCCTACCACTCTCTGAGTAAAGAACCTACCTCTGACGTCTCCCTGATATCTATCTCCTTTCACTTTAAAACTATGTCCCCTTATAAAAGCTACCTCCACCCTAGGAAAAAGTCTCTGGCTGTCTACTCTATCTATACCTCTGATCATTTTGTACACCTCTATCAAGTCACCTCTCATCCTTCATCGTTCTAAAGAGAAAAACCCTAGCTCTCTCAACCTTTCCTCGTAAGACCTTCCCTCCATTCCAGGCAACATCCTGGTAAAGCTCCTCTGCACCTTTTCCAACACTTCCACATCTTTCCTGTAATGAGGCGACCAGAACTGGACACAATACTCCAGATGTGGCCGAACCAGGCTTTTGTATAGTTGGAGCATAACTTCACGGTTCTTGAACTCGATCCCTCTATTAATGAAAGCGAACACACCATACGCCTTCTTAACAACTCTATCCACCTGGGTGGCAGCTTTAAGGAACTGTGGACATGAACCCCAAGATCCCTCTGCTCCTCCACACTGCCAAGAATCTTTCCGTTAACCCTGTATTCTGCTTTCAAGTTTGTCCTTCGAAAATGAATCACCTCACACTTTTCAGGGTTAAACTCCATCTGCCACTTCTCAGCCCAGCTCTGCATCCTATCAATGTCCCTTTGTAACCTAGAACAGCCCTCCGCACTGTCCACAACGTGACCCACCTTCGTATCATCCGCGAACTTGCTAATCCACCCTTCCACTCCTTCATCCAAATCATTTACAAAACTCACAAATAGAAGAGGACCCAGAACAGATCCTTGTGGTACACCGCTCGTAACTGAACACCATGTTGAATATTTTCCGTCCACTATCACCCTTTGTCTTCTAAGATTCAGCCAATTCTGAATCCAATCTGCCACATTTCCCCCTATCCCATGTCTCCTTACCTTCTGCATGAGCCTACCATGGGGAACCTTATCAAACGCCTTACTTAAATCCATGTATACTACATCCACTGCTCTACCTTCATCCACGTGTTTGGTCACCTCTTCAAAGAATTCAATAAGGTTTGTGAGGCATGATCTACCCCTCACAAATCCATGCTGACTATCATGAATCAAATTGTGCCTTTCCAAATGATCATAAATCCTGTCTGTCAGAGCCCTTTCTAATAATTTGCCCACCACTGACGTAAGACTAACTGGTCTGTAATTTCCGGGGTTATCCCTGCTCCCTTTTTTGAACAAGGGAATGATGTTTGCCTCTTTCCAATCTTCCGGCACTATACCTGTGGACAGTGAGGACAAAAAGATCATCGCCAAAGGCCCTGCCATCTCATCCCTCGCTTCCCATAGAATTCTTGGATAAATCCCATCAGGCCTGGGGGACTTATCTATCTTGAACTTCCTCAGAATTCCTAGCACATCTTCTTTACTAACATCAACTTCCTCTAGCCTACCTGCCTGTTTCACAACGCCCTCCTCTACAACTAGGTCTCTCTCAGTTGTGAATACTGAAGAAAAGTATTCATTAAGGATCTCTCCTACCTCTTTAGGCTCTGTGCACAAATTCCCTTTACAATCCTTGATCAGCCCTACCCTTTCTCTGATCATTCTCTTGTTCTGCACGTACGTGTAAAAAGCCTTGGTGTTTTCCTTGATCCTATCCGCCAAGGTTTTCTCATGCCCCCTTATAGCTCTCCTGAGCCCTTTCTTCAGCTCCTTCCTGGCTAACTTGTATCCCTTTAGAACCTTTTCCGTTCCTCTTTTCCTAAACCTTACATAAGCCTCCTTCTTCCTTTTAACCAGTCGTTCAACCTCTCTCGAGAACCAAGGCTCCCTCACTTGACCGCATCTTCGCTGCCTGCTAGGGACAAACATATTGAGCACATGCAGTATGCATTCCTTAAACAATTTCCACATTTCTGTGGTGTTCTTCCTTGACAGCATCTGTTCCCAGTTTATGTTACCCAGTTCTTGCCTAACTGAATTGTAATTACCCGTCCCCCAATTATAAACTTTACCCTGCCGTATGTACCTATCGTGAAAGTAACAGAGTTATGATCGCTACCGCCAAAATGTTCTCCTACCAACAGGTCTGACACTTGGCCCGGTTCATTGCCAAGCACCAACTCCAACATGGCCTCTCCTCGTGTTGGTCTATCTACATACTGTGTCAGGAATCCTTCCTGAACGCACTGGACAAAATCCGCTCCATCTAAACTATTACAAATAAAATGTTTCCAATCAATATTTGGAAAGTTGAAGTCACCCATGACTACAACCCTGTGACTTCTGCACCTTTCCAGTATCTGCCCCGCAATCCGCTCCTCTATTTCTCTGCGACTATTAGGGGGTCTGTAAAAAACCCCCTCCAAAGTGACTGCTCCTTTCTTGTTCTGGACCTCAACCCAAACTGACTCTGTAGACATATCATTCTCGAACTGCCTTTCAGTAGCTGCTATACTCGCCCTGACTAGCAATGCCATTCCCCCTATCTTCCCAGATACTCCTCCTCCAGTTTGGACTGTCTTGGGCCAGTGATTCCCAGGTGTCTGTGGGAATGCTGCACTTCGCCAGTGAGGCCTTGAGGGTATTGCTGAAGCGTTTCCTTTGTCCACCTGGGGCATGCCTGCAGTTTCGAAGCTGGGAGTAGAGCACTGCTTGGGGAGTCTCATGTCGGTCATGCAGATGACGTGTCCAACCCATCATAGCCGATGGAGGGTGGTCAGTGTCTCAAGTAGACCTCTGGTGTGACCACACTAGGGGCCACTGAAGCAGCGACCTTCTCTTATTTGAACATATCTGCTGGCATATAAAGCAGTAACAGAGACAGAAATTGATGGAAATGCTCAGCAGGTCTGGCAGCATCTGTGGAGAGAAATCACAGTTAACCTTTCAGGTCCAGTGACCCTTCTTCAGAACTTGTAATTTTAGCAGTTTTCGTTTCCATAGGAACATAGAGGTACAGGAAAAGTAAATGAGGACAATGTAAGAACTGTTATTTCTGTCAGGAAATTCTGAACGCCCTGTGGCTGTTTTCTTGAGAAAAGACTGACATGGTCTGACAGAATTTAAAAATGATGAAAGGGTTTGCTAGGCCAAACATAGAAATCTTTCTATTTGTGGGATTATATTTTGGGTCTGATCAGTACCTGGTTGGATAATTGAATCATTGTCTCGAGTATAATTCTAAACAGCTACAGCTGAAATCTGTGGATCGATCTGTAGCCAGGAATTCCATTTTCAGTGTGTTCAATGGAGAGTGTTGTTCGAACAAAAGTGACTTGTTGAAATGGGCAGATATCAACTGATCAGGGCAGAAAGGAAATAACACATCTCATAATGTATTTAGCAACGAACCAGCTCTGGTTCTTGTTTCAACATTTGAGTATGAGCAGAGTGTTCACAAAATTAAATGGTGCAGGAAAATCTCCCACTTATATCTCAGAATGGAGTTAATTGCTGTAACCATAAACTGTATGAAAATACACAATGTTATCTGGGAGGGAGACCTTTCTCTCCCACAATAAGCAGTATTCCGTAGATTACAGAGTAAGAGTATTCCATCACACTCCTGACTTGTGCCTTGTAGATGATGGACAGGCTTTGGGGAGTCAGGAGATGAGTTACTCTCTGCAGTATTCCTAGCTCCTGACCTGCTCTTGTAGCCACTGTGTTTATATAACTAATTCAGTTGAGTTTCTGGTCAATAGCGACCCCCAGTATATTGATAGTGGGGGATTCAGTAATGGTAATGCCATTGAATGTCAAGGGACGGTGGTTAGATTGTCTCTTATTGGTGATGGTCATAGCCTGGCATTTGTGTGGCGCGAATGTCACTTGCCACTTGTTCAGCCCAAGCCTGGATATTGTCCAGATCTTGTTGCATGTGAGCATGGACTGCTTCAGTATCTGAGGAGTCATGAATGGTGCTGAACATTGTGCAATCATCGGCAAACATTCCCACTTCTGACCTTATGATGGAGTGAAGGTCATTGATGAAGCAGCTGAAGATGGTTGGGCCGAGGACACTACCCTGAGGAACTCCTGCAGAGATGTCCTGGAGCTGAGAAGACTGACCTATGATCTCTTCCAGGGCCGGAGAGGCCTGTATAAGAAGGCCAGGTTGCTCCTAAACTGGAGGGGCACCAACATCCTGGCATGGAGGTTTGCTAGTGCCACTTGGGAGATTTTAAATGAGTGTGTCTGGAGAATGGAAACCAGAGCAGTAGGTCAACATGTGCAGTGATTAAGAAGAAGGTAGAGATTCAGTCAAGTATGCCTAATAGGAAGAACATGCAAGGCCGGGTTAATGAACACAGTGAGATTGGTGGTCTGACATGTATTTATTTTAAAGCAAGGTGTGTAACATGTAAGGCAGCTGACCTTAGAGCCTGGATTAGTACGTGGAACTATGATATTGCAGTCATTACAGAGACAAGCTCAATGTTCCAGGGTTTCGATGTTTCAGGCGAGATAGAGAGGGATGTAAAAGGGGTGGGGGAGTTGCTGTACTTATTAAGAATAATGTCACAGTAGCTGTAAGAGAGGACGTCCTGGAGGCATCACCCAGTGAGGCCATATGGGTACAACTTGGGACTAACACTGTGATGGGGTTATACGAGAGGCCTCCCAATAGCCAGTGGGAGATAGGGGAACAGATAAGTAAGCAGGTCATGGAATGATGTAAAACAACAGGGTTGTTGTTGTGGATGATTTTAACTTCTCCCATATTAACTGGAACTGTCTTAGTGACAGGGTTTAACTGGGGCAGAATTTAATAGGTATATCCAGGACAGAAACAATATGTAGATAATCCAACTAGGGAAAGGGGCTGCGCTAGACCTTCCACTGGGAAATGATCCTGGCCACGTGTTCAAAGTTGCAGTAGCGAGGATTTTGGAAATTATGTGATCATACTTCCGATAAGTTTTAAGATAGTTATGGATAAGACTGGTCCTTCGGTGAAAGTGCTTAATTGGGGGAAGGCTAATTCCTACAGTATTAGGCAGGAACTGGTGGAATTATATTTGGTGCAGTATCTGAGGGTAAATGCATTTCTTTTAAAAGCCAGTTGATCAGAGTTCAGAATCAGCATGCTCCTGTGAGGATGAAGAATAAGGATGGCAAGATTCAGGAACCCTGGATGACAAAGAGATATTAAAAGTTTAGTCAAAAAGAAAAAGCAAGCTTATGTAAGATTTAAGAAACTGAAATCAAAGCCCTTGAGAAATATAAAGGAAGCAGGAAAGAACTTAAACAAGGAATTAGGAGGACTAAAAGGGGCCATGAAATGTCCTTGGCAAGTACAATTATGGAGATTCCACAGGCATTTTATACACCTATAAAGAATAAGACAGTAGCTAGGGAAAGGGTAGATCCACTGAAGGACAAAGGAGGGAAGTTATGCGTAGAGCCACAGGAAGTGGGAGAGGTCCTAAATGAATGTGTTGTATCAGTATTCACTGAGGAGAAGGACATGCACAATGGTAAGATTAGCAAGGGGTATGTTGATATTAAGAAGGCGTAGATGTTGAATGACTTGAAAAATATTAATTTAGATAAGTCCAAGGGTCTGATGGGATCTATGCCAGGATATTGAGAGAGGCAAGGAAGGAGATCGCTGGGACCTTGATAAACACCTTTGTGTTCTCTTTAGCCGCAGGCAAGGTCCCAGAAGACTGGAGAATAGCCAGTGTTGTTCCTTTTTTAAGAAGGGCAACAGGGATAATCCAGGACACTATAGACTGGTTTTCCTCATGTCAGTGGTAAGGAAATTATTGAAGAAGATTCTAAGAGACCAGACTTAATTGCATTTGGAAAAAATGGACTTATTAGGGATAGTGTCTCTGTGGGGGAAGGCCTCATCTCACAAATTTGATTGGGTTTTTTGAGGAAACGATGAAGATGATTGATGAGGGTGGGCCAGTTGACAAGGTAGGCTGGTGCAGAAGATTAAGTCATGTGGGATCCACAGTGAGTTGGTAAATTGGATACAAAATGGGCTTGGCCATAGAAGACAGAAGGTAGCTGTGAAGGGGTGTTTTTCTGTCTGGAAGACTATGACCTGTGGCATTCCACAAGGATCAGTGCTGGGACCTCTGGTGTTTGTAATATATATAAATGGTTTGTATGAAAATGTACTTGGGGTCTGACCTTTCGTTATAGAACCTCCATACCTACAATGTAATTGACTCCATCAAGTGATCAGAGAATCCAGTGACGGGAGAAGGAAGCTGCACCCAGGCAGTACCATGAGACTTAAATTACGGTAAGGCTTGATAGCACGAGTAAGAGCCATCAGGGTTTAGAAAATCGCTGTAACAAACCGGGTGCAGTCCAGTGTAACAAAGTATAAGGTTGTAACAACAGGCGATGCTGAAATTGACCAACTGCAATAGAATTCTGGGATAGTAGGAACTGCAGATGCTGGAGAATCCGAGACAACAAGGTGCAGGGCTGGATGAACACAGCAGGCCAAGCAGCATCATAGGAGCAGAGAGGCTGACGTTTCGGGCCTAGACGAAGGGTCTCTGCTCCTCTGATGCTGCTTGGCCTGCTGTGTTCGTCCAGCCCTGCACCTTGTTATCTGCAATAGAATTCTAACATGTGTCAGTGCTGACACCTACTGGCTGTGTTTGGAATTGTAACATTGAATTCTGCTCAAACCAAAAGAACTGCGGATGCTGTAAATCAGAAACAAAAACAAAGTTGCTGGAAAAGCTCAGCAGGTCTGGCAGCATCTGTGGAGGAGAAAACAGAGTTAACGTTTCGGGTCCGCTGACCCTTCCTCAGAACCGATGGTGGCTGGGAAAACGTCAGTTTATATGCAGAAAATAGGGAGATGGGTGGGGTAGGGAGTAAACAATAGGATTGAGCCCAAAGAGAGAGAAAGAACTTTAACGCACCAACCTGCTCCCTGGCCAACATCTCAGTCTCTGGCTTGCTGCAGTGTTCCTGCGAAGTTCAACGCAAGCTGGAGGAACAACACCTCATTTTTCACTTGGGGACCTTGTAGCCCTCTGGACTCAATATTGAGTTCAATAATTTTAGGGGTGAAACTCTCCCATGTCCCAACCCCCTACCCCACACACCAGGCCTTGTTACCACATAGCCTGCCATTACACACAACCTGTTGTTAGTCACTAATTGTCCCCATTAACAACTATTCACCCTCCCAACCTGATCACTATCAACTCCTGTGTCTGTCCAACTGTCTTTGTCTCTCTTTGGGCTCTATCCCTACCTATCGTTTACTCCTTACCCCATTCACATCCTTCTGGTAGTGTGGGGCCCAGAACTGCAAGCAATATTCCAAGTGTAGTCTAACTAAAGTTTGGTAAAGCTGTAGCAAAACTCGCCTGTCCTTAGCAGGAACAAAAACAAAGTTGCTGGAAAATCTCAGCAGGTCTGGCAGCATCTGTGCAGAGAAAATCAGAGTTAACATTTTGGTTAGTGTAAGGTTCTGAGGAAGGGTCACCAGATCCAAAATGTTAATTCTGATTTTCTCTTCACAGATGCTGTCAGACCTGCTGAATTTTTCCAGCAACTTTTGTTTTTGTTCCTGATTTACAGCATCTGCAGTTCTTTTGGTTTTTATTTGTCTGTCCTTTTACTCAATGCCCCTTCAAATGAGGGCAAGCAAGCCATTGGCTTTTTTTTAACGGCCTTTTCTACCTACACTGCCACCTTCAGTGATCTGTGGGCCTGCACACCCAGATCCCTCTGCATATCAATACTCCTAAGGGTTCTGCCATTCAGTGTATAATTTGTACCTGTACTTGACCTTCCAAAATGCATCACCTCACATTTGTCCGGATTAAACTCCACCTGCCATTTTTCTGCCCATGCCTCCAACTAACCTATATCCTGCTGTATCCTCTGACAATCCTCCTCACTATCCTCAACTTGTCTTCGATCACAGGGTGTACCCAAGTGGTTCTTTTCAGATTCGGTTAAGTGTAGTTAAGAGAAGACTTAACAATAGCAATTTATGTAAATATGAGCATTTATTGAGTAATAATAAAAGATGGAAAAGGAAGGAAAAAGAAAAGACTGAACTACGAACATTTATTAAGTAATAAAAAGAATGAAAAAGGAAGGAAAAGTAAACAATGAGCCTCCTGCCTGTTGGCGGCCCCTGGATTGATGGCTTGTCTGAACACTGAGGTTTCTCCCTGGCACTGCTTGCGATCCCAGTCCAAGGTGAAGCCCAACAAGTTGGAACAAAACTCTCTCTCTTATCCAATGTAACAAACAGCCAGTACAGAAAACAGTACAGAAAATCAGCTTTGATTATGCCATCTTTGACACGTACAGGAATGTTCACAGGACTCATTCAAGGTCATGCAGCTTTCAAATATCATCAATAATTTTAGCCATTCAGCCCATCCTATACACAACTCCTCCAATCTTCGTATCATCCGCAAACTTACTAACTAGACCGGCTACATTTTCCTCCAAATCATTTATGTAGACCATGAACAGCAGAGGTCCCAGCAGTGATCTCTGTGGGACACCACTAGTCACAACCCTCCATTCCGAAAAGAATCCTTCCACCACTACCTCCGTCTCCTATGACTAAGTCAGTTCTGTAGACAACAAGGTGCAGGGCTGGATGAACACAGCAGGCCAAGCAGCATCATAGGAGCAGAGAGGCTGACGTTTCGGGCCTAGACCCTTCATC
>NW_025965719.1:79616-87867 GCF_021869965.1 Rhincodon typus | reverse complement strand
CCACCCACACTCCCTGGCACACCCTCCCACTCTCCCCTCCACCTCACTCCCCCCACACTCTCCCCTCCCTCATACTCCCCACACACTTCCCCCACACTCTCCCTTGCTCCTCACACCCCCTACACTCTCTCCTCACCCTCACTCCTCCCACACACCCCCTCCCTCACACTCATCCCACTCCCACACTCTCCCCTCCACTCCACGCCCCCAACACTCTCCTCTCACCCACACTCGCACCACATTCCCCCCTCCTACACACACACCCCTTCCACACTCCCACCTCCCTCACCCCATCCCCACACTCCCCCTTCCCCACACTCTCCCCTTCCCCACCCTCTCCCCTTCCCCACAATCCTTCTCTCACATACTCTCCCCTCCACTACATTCTCCCCACCTCCACTTTCCCCTAAACTCTCTCCCTGCCCCATACTCTCCCACCCCAACCAATCTCTACTCCCGCACATGCCCCCCACTCACACACTCTCCCCTCCCACACTCTCATCCCTCCCTACAATTTCCCCTCCACTGCACTCTCCCCTCCCCCACACTATTCCCATCCCCACACTCACCCCTCCCCCACACTCACCCCTACCCCACACTCTCCCCTCCCCCACAGTATGCCCATCCCTACACTCACCCCTCCCCACCATTCTCCCCTCCCCCACACTCTCCCTTCCCCAGATTTTCCCTCACCCACACTGTTCCCTTGCCCATACTCTTCCCTCCCCCTCATTCGCCCCATGCTGACCCCCCTCCACCTTACTCCCCACACTCTCCCCTCTCCCATGCTCTTACACCCGCACAGCCTCCCCACCCCACACTCTCCTCTCCCCTACAATCTTGTTTCCCTCATGCCATCACTACACTCCTCTATATGTTTCTTCCCCTCTCCCTCCCCCACACTCTGTCTTCCCCATGTGACTGGACAGGGAGGATTGTGCAGGATTGGGGTAGGGGTGAGTATGTAGGAGATGACATGGGTGAGCAGGATGGTATGCTGCCTCCGTGATGTTTCTGAGCAGCTACAGGACATCCTGGAGGGAGAGGGTGAACAGCCGGTGGTCATTGTACATGTTGGTAACAATGACATAGGCATAAAAGGGATGAGGTCCTGAAAACTGAATATAGGGAGTTAGGAAGCAAGCTGAAAAGTAGGACCTCAAAGGTAGTAATCTTGGGATTATTGCCAATGCCACTTGTTAGTCAGAGTGTAAATAGCAGGAACTATCGGTCAAACAGGCAGCTAAAGAGATGGTATGATGGCAATGCTTTCAGATTCCTGGGGCATTGGGATGGTACTGGGGAGGTGGAACCAGTACAAACTGCACAGCTTACACCTGGGCAGGACCAGGACTGATGCCAGGGTGAGGGGGCCTGATGCCAGGGTGAGGGGGCCTGATGCCAGAGTGAGGGGGATTTGGTCACATGCTTGGGGAGGCTTTAAACTAAAATGGCAGGGTAATGGGAACCTAAACGGGATGGCAGGAGAGAGAGGAATAAGGGCAAAAAACAAAAGATGGAACGGGAAATAAGGGAAGTGACAGGTAGAGGATTCAAGCCACAGTTCAAACTAATGTAAACAGGACTAAAAATGTTAAAAATACAAGACACCAGTCTTAAAATGTGGAACATTTGCAGTAGAGTGGAAAATTAGCCATGCAGGTAGCTGTAAACAGGTGTGATATTGTGGCGATCAGAAAGACATTGCAGGAACGTGAATACGCCTGAGTATTCAGTATTTAGGAAGGATAGACAAAAAGGAAAGGGAGGTGGGGGAGCATTGCTGGTTAAACAGGACATTAACTGAATTGTGAGGAAGGATTGTAAAACTGGACAGCCCTATTCGAAAAGACAAAACACATGTAACTACAGGCTGATTAGCCTCACATCTATTGCTGGAAAAGTACTGGAATCAATTATGAAGGAAGTAACAGCAGAACATTTGGAAAATCATAATCTAATCAAGCAGAGTGAACATGGCTAGGGAAACTGTGTCTGATCTTAACTTATTGGTGTTATCGCTAGACTATTAGTCCAGACATCCAAGTGATGATCTGGGGACCTCAGTTCAAATCCTGCCACGATCGTGAATCCATTGTTGATTTTTGGAAACACCCAACTGATTCACTAATGTCCTTTAGGGAAGGAAACTGCCATCCTTACCTGGTCTGGCCTACATGTGACTCCAGACCCACAGCAATGTGGCTGACTCTTAAACTGCCCTCTGGGCAATTAGGGATGAGCAATAAATGCTGGCCTAGCCAGTGACGCCCACATTCCATGAACAAATTTTTAAAGAATTAAAGTTTTTCAAGGAAGTCTCAACCAGAGTGGAAAAAGGGGGAACCAGGAAATGTGTTGCATATGGACTTCTACAAGGTGTTTGACAAGAGGAACGGTGGGGGGGTCTCATAGAAACATATAAAATTCTGATGGCACTGGACAGGTTGGATACGGGAAGAATGTTCCAATGTTGGGGAAGTCTAGAACTAGGGGTCACGGTCTAAGAATAAGGGGTAAGCCATTCAGGACTGAGATAAGGAAGAATTTCTTCACTCAGAGAGTAGTGAACCTGTGGAATTCTCTCCCACAGGAAGCTGTTGGGGCCAGTTCATTAGATATATTCAAGAGAGAGCTGGACATGACCTTTGTGGCTAAAGGGACCAAGGGGTATGGGGAGAGGGTGGGAGTGGGATACTGAGATTGTATGATTAGCCATGATCGTATTGAATGGTGGTGCAAGCTTGAAGGGCCGAATGGCCTACTCCTGCACCTATTTTCTATGTTTCTATGCACCTCCCAAAAGGTTAAATTATAAAATAAGAGCCCATGGTGTTGGAGAAAAGGATATTGGTGTGGAATGTAGGGAATTGTCTAATGGGCAAGAAACAGTGAGTGGGGATAAGGGGTTCTTTTTCAGGTTGGTGATCCTTGACCAACCTTGATCCTGGGTTCCACAGGGATCAGTGCTGGGACCACAATTTATATTAGTGACTGGGAGAAAGGAATTTACTGTAGCCACATTTGCAGACACCACAAAAATAGGCGGAAAGACGTGTTGCAAGAGGGATACAGTTTACAGAGAGATATTGGTGTGTCAAATAAGTGGGCACACAGTTGGCAAATGGAGTATAATGTAGGAAAATGTTAAATTGTTCATTTTGGAATATTATTTAAATGGAGAAAAGCTACAGAAAGCTGCAACACAAAGGAACTTGGGGGAACTTGTGCATGAAACACAGAAAGCTAGCACACAGAGCAGTAGGTAATCAGGAAGGCAAATGGAATGTAGGCCCTTATTTCAAGGGATGGGTTATAAGTGTAAGGAAGTCTTACTGCTACTGTACAAGGTACTGATGAGACCACATCTGGCATACTGTGGGCAGTTTTTGAAGGAATTATATTCTTTCACTGGGGGCAGTTCAGAAAAAGTTCACTAGAATGATCCATGATATGGAGGGAACGTTTTCAGAGTGAAGATTAAACAGGTTGGGACTGTACTCACTGGAGTTTAGAAGAATGAGAGATGATCTCATTGAAACATACAGGATTCTTAAGGGGTTTGACAGGGTCAGTAGTGAGAGGATGTTTCCCCTCATGGGAGAGTCTAGGACCAGAGGGGCA
Source organism: Rhincodon typus (assembly GCF_021869965.1). Taxonomy (NCBI): domain Eukaryota; kingdom Metazoa; phylum Chordata; class Chondrichthyes; order Orectolobiformes; family Rhincodontidae; genus Rhincodon; species Rhincodon typus. The sequence continues at coordinate 84,243 of NW_025965719.1, read as the reverse complement.
GAGTCTCAGGATAAAGGGCACCCATTTGAGACTAAGATGAGGAAGAACTTCTTCTCTCAGAGGGTTGTGATCTTTAGAACTCCTTGCCACAGAGAGCTGTGGGGGCAGTATCTTGTAATAATTTAAGGCTGAGATAGACAGATTCTGGATCAGTCAGGGAAATCGAGGTTTATGGGGAAAAGGCAGGAAAGTGGATGTGAGGAATGTCAGATCAGCCATGATCCTATTCAATGGTAGAGCAGGCTCGAGGGGCGGAATGCCCTCCTGCTGTTCCTCTTCTCTCTGTTTTGACAGAGTGGCTGTGGGGAGGTTGATGGAGAGGGGTTTGGATGAGTGACGAACCACTGCATTCTGGGGCTGGGTTACAATCTATGTGGAGTGCTGGGGCAGAGTTATACAGACACAGAGAGAGAAAGAGAGAGAAGGAGAGAGATAGTCACACAGACAGAAAGAGGGGGACAGACACAAGGTGACAGATAGTCATACGGATACAGACAGACACACAGAGAGAGACAGTCACACAGAGACACACAGAAACACAGAGATAGATAGTCACACAGACAGACAGAGACAGACACAGAGAGACACATAGTCACACAGACACACAGAGAGACACACAGAAACAGATAGGTACACAGATAGAGACAGACACACAGAGACGGACAGACGCAGAGAGAGAGTCACACAGAGACACACAGAGAGAGACAGAGAGAGAGAGAGAGAGATAGTCACACAGATACACACAGACACGCAGAGATAGATAGTCACACAGACAGACACGCAGAAACAGATAGGTACACAGACAGAGACACAGACAGACTGAAACACAGACAGACACATGTCAATCAGACCCAGAAGGTGCACATTGCTGTGTCTGACCTGGTGCGAGGTAATTGTATCCTTCCAGGTTGACAGCTCATTGACTGTCGCTTGATGCTGTAAATCCACCAATGCCTGTCGCTTCATTATTAGCTCCTGTTAAATCACACACAAAATGTAAGACAGAATCAGTCTCAAACACCTGAGCTTCATGTTTATTGTGAGACATTTTAAAAAATCTTTTACACAATTTTGAGATTGCTAGCTGGCCAGTATTTATTGCCCGTCCCTAGTTGCCCCCTTGACAAGGTGGGGGTGAGCTGCCTTCTTGGACCGCTGCAGTCCACCTGCTATGGGTTGACCCACAATGCCCTTAGGGAGGGTATTCCAGGATTTTGAACCAGTGACAGTGAAGGAACAGTGATATATTCCCAAGTCAGGACGGTGAGTGACTTGAAGGGGAACTTGCAGGGGTGATGTTCCCATGTATCTGCTGCCCTTATCCTTCTAGATGGAAGTGGTTCTGAGTTTGGAAGGTGCTGTCTGAGGATCTTTGGTGAGTTTCTGCAGTGTATCTTGTAGATAGTACACACTGCTGCTACTGAGCGTCGGTGGTGGAGGGAGTGGATACTTGTGGATGTGGTGCCAATCAAGTGAGTTGCTTTGTCCTGGATGGTGTTGAGCTTCTTGAGTGTTGCTGGGACTACACCCATCCAGACAAGTGGGGAGTATTCTATCACACTCCTGACTTTTGGACGGTGGACAGGTTTTGGGGAATCAGAAGGTGAGTTACTCACTGACCTGCTCTTGTGGTTTCAGGATGTTAATTGTGGGGGATTCAGTGATGATTCACCATTGAATGCCAATAATTAGATTTTCTCTTATTGATGGTGGTCATAGCCTGACATTTGTGTGAAGTGAATGTTACTTGCTACTTGTCAGGCCAAGCCTATATATTGTCCAGATCTTGTTGCATTTGAACACAGACTGCTTCAGTATCTGAGGAGTCATGAATGGTGCTGAACATTGTGTAAATCATCAGCAAACATTCCCACTTCTGACCTTATGATGGAGGGAAGGTCATTGTGGAAGCAGCTGAAGATGGTTGGGCCTAGGACACTACCCTGAGGAACTCCTGCAGAGATGTCCTGGAGCTGAGATGACTGACCTCCAACAACCACAGCCATCTTCCTATGCTTCAGGAATGACTTCAACCACCAGAAAGTTTCTCCCTATTCCCATTGATTCCTCTTCCCCAGGTTGTATTGATGCCACCCTTGGTCGAATGCAGCCTTGATGTCAAGGGCTGTCACTCTCACCTCACCTCTGGAATTCAGCTCTTTTGTCCATGTTTGAACCAAGGCTGTAATGAGATCAGGAGCTGAGTGGCCCTGGCGGAACCCAAACTGGGTGTCACTGAGCAGGGGCTGCTTGATAGCACTGTTACTGACGCCTTCCATCACTTTACTGATGGGGCAGTAATTGGCTGGGTTGGATTTGTTCTACTTTTTTGTCTACAAGACATACATGGGCAATATTCCACTTTGTCGGGTAGATACCTGTGTCATTAACTGTACTGGAACAGCTTGGCTGGGGGAGCGGCAAGTTCTGGAGCACAAGTCTTCAGTACTATTGCCAGAATGTTGTCAGGGCCTGTAGCCTTTGCAGTATCCAGTACCCTTCTGCTCTGTCCATTGAACCAGGGTTGATCCCCTGGCTTGATGGTCATTGTTGAGTGGGGGATATTCTGGGCCATGAGGTTACAGATTGTGCTGGAGTACAATTCTGCTGCTGTTGATGGCGCACAGCATCTCATAGATGCCCAGTTTCAAGTCACTAGATCTGAATCTTAATAAGATGACACTAAAATAGGCAGTATCATGGACAGTGAGGAAGGTTATCAGAAATTGCAGCGGGATCTTGATCAGCTGGGGAAGTGTGCCGAGAAATGGCAAATGGAGTTTAACATAGATAAAGAGGTGTTACATTTTGGAAAGTCAAATCAAGGTAGGAGTTTCACAGGGAATGTTAGGGCTTTAAGGAGTGTAGTGGAACAGAGGGACCTTGAAGTTCAGGTACACAGTTCTCTGAAAGTGGAGTCACAGGTAGACAGGGCAGTGAAGAAGGCTTTTGGCAACTGCTCTTCATCAGTCAGGGCGTTGAGTATAGATGTTGGGAAGTTATGATGCAGCTGTACATGATGTTGGTGAGGCTGCACTTGGAGTATTGAGTTCAGTTTGGTCACCTGATCTTGAGTTTGATCATGAGAGGCATGGATAGGGTGAATGCATTCAGTCTTCTTCCCAAGGTTGGGGATTCGGGGACTAGAGGGCATCAATTTAAGGTAAGATGAGAAAGAATACATAGGAACCTGAGGGGCAACTATTTTACACAGAGGCTGGTATGCATATGGAATGAGCTGCCAGAGGAAGTGGTTGAGGTGGGTACATTAACAACATTTACAAGGCATTTGAACAAACACATGAATAGGAAAGGTTTAGAAGGATGTAGGCCAAGTGCAGGGAAATAGGATTACCATGGATGGACATTTAAGTTTGGGCCTAAGTGCCTGTCTCTGTGCTGTAGGACTCTGTGACTCGAAGTGGGACAATGAGTCAATCTGGTTTAAGATGTCAATTGTTGGAGCTGCTTTAATATTGTGGATTTCTAATGTTTCTTTGTAGCTGAAGATAGTGAGGTAGTACCCAAAGTTGGTGCAATGAATTGGTTACCAACAAGCAGTGGAATTGGATGAGTCCCAGTGGCTGCAAGCCTGCCTCAGGATTTCCAAACTAAGCTCGGTACCCTGAGTTCGGACATGGCACATGGTCGCAATTTCAAGGAAATCCTGAAACCCACCCTGAAAAATGCAATCTCATCACTGAACATCCCTAGGCCAAGATCACCCAAAATGGAGAAAAAGAATCTGAGATGATGCCAGGCATCTCGAGCTTCTCTAACAGACCCGATGGAGGCCAAGAACCAATAGCAGAGGAGGGTGTGAAATCCTAAACAAACCCCCAACAATCCACCTCTTCCCCACATGTGGCTGGCTGTATGGATCTAGCTTTGTAATGTTCCATCACCTCAGGCCTGACCGTGGCAGAGTGGAAGCAATCATGCTTGATCCCAACAGGCTGCCTTTGGGAAAGGTTCATGATGTAGTTACTGAGACAGATTTCAATTTCAGCTGCACGCACACTATTACTACCAGTTAGTAAAATTAATGCTAACTTTTGTAGATGTTTTTTATATTTGCGCATGGGATGTGGGTGTCTCTGGCTGTGCCACTATTTGTTCCCCTATTCCTAGTTGCCCCTTGAGAAGGTGCTGCGTTCTGGAACTGCTGCAATCCATGTGCTGTAGGTAGGCCACAATGTCCTCAGGGAGGGAATTCTGAGATTTTGACCCAGCAACACTGAAGGAACATAAATATATTTCCAGGTCAGAATGGTGACAGACTTGAATATAAAACCAGGAGGATTAGGTCATTAAGCCGCTCAACACTGTTCTGCTATTCGCACAATCTGGCAGATCTGATCTTGGCCTGGCCTCCATCTCACTTTGTAGGGGGTGGCGTTCCTATGGATCTGCTGTCCTTGCCCTTCTAAGACGGTAGATTTAGGTTAGTTGAGCTGTGACAACAAGGCCAATATCTTACTGATCTTCACCCAGTAAACCTTCCCAATATTGGAAATTGTTAATTCTAATGATCTGGTAGTTAGTTATTTTAAAACTCTTTCTCACTAAATTACTGAGACTGAATGGCCCAATAGAAAAACAAGTCTTTGCTTTGCTGAGGTGATCA
>NW_025965719.1:65925-79516 GCF_021869965.1 Rhincodon typus | reverse complement strand
GTGATGGACACGGTGAGATAGTGATGGACACGGTGAGATAGTGATGGGCAGATTGAGATCGTGATGGATACAGTGAGATAGCATTGGACAGAGTGAGATAGTGATGGACACAGCCAGATAGTGATGGACACAGCGAGATAGTGATGGATAGAGTGAGATAGTGATGGATAGAGTGAGATAGTGATGGACACAGTGAGATCATGGTGGACACAGTGAGATAGTGATGGACACAGTGAGATAGTGATATAATGAGAGAGATGGTGATGGATAGAATGAAATAGTGATATATAATGTGAGATAGTGATGGAGAGTCACTTAGTTGTAGGGAGATAGATAGTGATGGATAGAGTTAGATGGTTGTGGATAGTTATAGATAGTTATGGATAGTGTTGGGTGGTTACAGATACAGTTAGATATTTATGGATAGTGTTAGATAGTTATAGATAGTGTAAGATAACTAGGGATAGAGTCAGGTAGTTATAGATAGATTTATTAATAGATAGCATTAGATATTTATGGATAGAGTCAGGTAGTTACAGTTATTTATGGATACTTATAGTGTTAGATAAAATAGACTTACACAGTCATAGACAACGTTAAATAGATTTCGATAGAGTCAGACAGTTATAGATAGAATTAGCTATTTATACATAGCATTAGATGGTCATAGATAGTGTTAGATAGTTATGGATAGAGTCAGATAGTTAGAGATAGTGTGAGATTGTCATAGATAGAGATTGATGGTTATGGATAGAGTTAGATAGTTATAGATAATATGGCAGTTATGGACAGAGTAATATAGTTATAAATCATGGTAGATAGTTACTGATAGTGTTAGATAATTACGTACTGAGTTAGACAGTTATATGTCATGTTCGATAATTATGGATAGAGATTGATTGTTATAGATTGATTAAATGGTCATGGATAGTGTTAGATAGTTATTAGACCATAAGGTATAGGGAAAGGAGTAGGCCATTCAATAGGATAATGGTAGATCCAACACTCCTCATTTTCACCATTCTGCCCTTTCCCCATAATCCTTGATTCCCCAACTGATCAAGAATCCATCTCAGCTTTAAATATCTGTAAGGAATTTGCCCCCACAGCTCTCCATGGCAGGGAGTTCCAAAGACTCACAACCCTCTGAAGAAATTCCTCCTCATCTCAGTCTTAAATTGGTGCTTCTTTGTTCTGAGAATGTACCCTCTGGTCCTACACTGTCCCACAAGGGGAAACATCCTCTCAGCATTGACCCTGTCAAGCTCTTTAATAATCCTGTATGTTTCAACGAGATCACCTCTCATTCTTCTAAACTCCAGTGAGATTGATAGTTTTGGATAGAGTTCAATCGTTATAGATGATGTTAAATAGTTATGGACAGAGTGAAATAGTTACATGTCACGCTAGATCATTTATGGGTAGACTTACATGCTTTTACATAGAGCTAGACAGTTTTGGATAGAGTTAGGTAATTATAGATATTTATACTCAGTGGTAGATAGTTATAGATAATGTTATACAGTGATGGATAGAATGTGATAATTATCTTTGGTATTAGATAGTTATGGACTGTGTTAGATATAGATTTAGATAGTTATAGATAGCGTTATATAGTTATAGATAATGTCCAATAGTTATGTATAGTGTTAGCTGGTTATAAATAGTGTTAGATAACATCGCTAGAATTAAGGGAAAACTAACTGAGAAGCGAACTGAGGGTTAGGGTGATAGATTTTAATGAGAATTATTTTGATTTATACATTGGCTACGGGGTGTTGCTGGCTTGACCAACATTTTTTTCTCATCCCAATTTGACCGAAGGGCAGTTAAGAGTCAACCCCATCACTGTGGGTGTGGAGTCACATATAGGCCAGATCATGTGAAGACGGCAGATTTCCTTCCCTAAAAGCCATAAGTGAATGTGATGGGTCTCTACAACAGTTGACAGTGGTCACATGGTCACCATTAGAATTGTTTTTATTTCAGATTTTTTTTTAAATGAAGGGAGGAGGTTCGAGCAGAGCAGGAATACAGCACAGACTGGTTGGGCTGAATGGTCTGTATCATGCACTGAAATTTTTCAAATAAACACATTCCCAAGATGTCATTATCTCCAAACAATGGAACTTTGACCAGTTTCTGTGAAGACCCTCAACTTTGGCACAATTGGACCACATCATGGCCAATGATCCTTGCTCCAAGGAGAACCTCTGGAACTCAACTTGCCTGTACCAGAGGAATCCAGGAGAATTAACCAGGATTCACCTCTGGCAGCTACTCAGTGATCTGGGGAGTTGGGATCTGGCAGTAAGCTGCATGTTCCTTGACCCTGGTGAGGCTGAGGGAGATGGGAGGCCATCAGCTGCACCCTCTTCATTGCAGTTCACAGGAATGGTCCTCAAATAATCTGATAGTTATGGAGGAAGGATTGTCCTTTCACTACGTAGCCCCTCGCCTCCTCAGAAGGTGCTTGGAAAAGTGAGTAAGTGTGTAAATTCTATTCAGCAGAACTCAGAAAGTTCAACATTGCAAAACTTGCAACTCTCTGCAAAATCTTGCGTCTGAAATTTCAAATATCCGGTTTGACTTTCAGCCAAAGCTCTTTGAAGCTTCACGCCGCAGATAGAGAGCAGAGGCTTGGGGAAAATCAAACCGCCTCTCTCGCTGTTTCCTGCTGTCATTTCCTGAGCTTTTTTTTTCCCCACGATTTAATTAAACGCATACCAGAGGGGGTGTGGCCAATTCTTCACTCAGACACTGCGCAAACTGAAGCTTCAACTGAGGTTACGAGCTTTTGTGACTTTCCCTGCTTAATTCCCAATTTCTGGGCTGCCGCACTTCTTCAGTGTGTACGTCTGGAATGACCATTACGTGTAACACCAATGTTAGAATGAGGTGAATCCCAACCAAGAGCAGGATCAGACAACAGCAGCTGGAATGTCTTCCTGAGGTCTCCATTGTCTTCACTGCGTCTGCTCTGACGAAGTATCGAGACCAGCTGGGTAAGTGAAGCTGACTTTAAAGACTGATTGTGTGAGGCTGGGTCTGACAAAGGGGCTGCCTTTATTTTCAAGTATAGAGCAATAATCTTGGATGTGGAAAGGTTTCTTCTGCACCTCTTCAGAGTGATAGAAAGCTTAACACGAAATATAGGGCCCACCGGGATGGGTCAGCAACAAAACAGGAGCCAACATCAACTAAAAGTTTATTCAGAATGTTGCCAAGGTCAGAATTTATTTTACAAAAGTCCAACAGTTATGTGTTAATTGTTGCTTCAATGCTACTGTGTTCAGAGGAGGAAGAGAGAGAGACACAGAAAGACCCAGAGAATGGGGTTCGGTTAACAGGGCGTTGTTTCATACGTGGAAATCTGGCCAGATGTTTGGGAGGGAGATGTTTGCTATAGATAGGCATTCTGCTGACTCAGCCTCTTACAGTGGCCTGTGCCAGGTCTTCAGAGACTGCAGGCTCCAGATACATGGAAAATATCTTTTAAAAGTATCAGGGGAGAGAAACTCTGTCTGAAATGACTTTCCTCTAAAGCCTTGTTGATGTATCCATAAACTTTGGCAGGTAAATGAGAAAGCAGACGCATGAACTAATCTTGCTGGGTAAATGCAGAACTGAGACGCACTGGAGAAATCCTGCTTCCTATTCACCAAGTCCTCAGTTGACCACTCCCTATAGTTTTCTCAATAAAAACTGAAAGAACTACAGATGCCATAAATCCCTGTAGTTTTCTCGTTTCCTCCTCCAGAAGAGTTATACCCTCATCTGAAAGTTTTCCATTTATTCATTCTTGGGATGTGAGTGGCATTGACAAGGCCAATGCTTGTTGTCCACCCCCAACTGCTTTCGAGCTTCAGTACTTTCTGAAAGCTTCACTTGTTCTCTATTTCCTATTCATTTAGTCGATGTTACATTCACTTTCTTTTCTGCTGAAAGACAACTTCTTCCTCATCCTTCACTGCCTCACAAAAATTCCAAAACTCTCATCATGACTTTGTTGCCAATAGATTCAACCATCCCACTCTCCTCCCAGCCAGTTCCCATCTTGTAACTTCAGTTCATGCAAACCCCTGCTCCCTGTATCCTCATTCACCCCTGGTCACATTTCCCTATCACCCTTCACTGACCTGCATTGGATCATGGTGTAGCAACACTTCAATTTTTAAAAAACTCACTGACATTTTGAAAAGGTGATGACCTTTGATCAGGTGTTCCAGAAGAAGTGTGAACTTTGTTCATCTTTGCTTAGAGGCTGTTGGCTCTGCTAAGCATTGTGTAGAATTCTCTGCTTTAAATTCTAGCCTCACCTCTGGTTTGATGTCTAATTCTGTGTGGAAGCACCTCATTAGTATTAACTGGGTGAACAATGCTACACAAATGCAAGTTGTTGTTGTGAACTGGATCCCAGTGAGGGGACTGTTTCCGTGTGCTGCTCCTGGTGTAACTGCAACAGGAAACAGTCTTCAGACACCTCTCCTGCTACAGACTCATTGAGATTCCCGAACACACTCAGGTGAACATAGGTGAGTGGTGTGAAGGTGGCTGACAGTGAGCAAAGTCCAGTGAACTGCTGCTGAGGCTTTGAAAGGGTTAAAGATGTGGAGGAAGCAGCTGGTTTTCTCACAAAGCTGATTTGCCCAAAAACATGTTTACAAGGATGAATGAGCCTCTGTTCTATTACCCTCATCCTAATGACATCCCTGCGGATATTACATTAGATTATTTTTATATAAAAGTTCCTGGAGCAGATTATCCTGGGCCTCTAATTAGCACAGTTCTGATCCCAGCTCCCTCCCTCTGGTACAGTTTCCTATTTCTCTGTACAGTTCCTACAAACAGCAGAGAACAGGCATTGTACAATCTTTCACCCTGAAGGCTGAGGGTGAGATCAAGCAGGAAACATCAGATACAGTGAGAGAGACCAGGGTTGGGCTGGGGCATAGCGCTCTGATGTTGGAGGAGATGCCAGGGACAGGATAGTGTTCCTTAATAAAAAACGAAAAGAACTGCAGGTGCTGTAAATCAGGAACAAAAACAAAATTGTTGGAGAGGCTCAGCAGGTCTGGCAGCCTCTGTGAAGGAAAAAACAGAGTTAACATTTTGGTCCAGACCCGAAATGTTAACTGTTTTTTCCTTCACAGATGCTGCCAGACCTGCTGAGCTTTTCCAGCAATTTTGTTTTTAATAGCGTTGCTTCTTTGAGCCTGAATTGACCCCATTCAGTTTCTTAGTCTCTAACTCAATCCTATTTAGCTGCCTGCTTACTCTCCCCAACAGAAATCTATCCAACTTGAATCTTGAAAATTGTAATTGTCATTCCTCCTTCCTGTCAGCATCCATAGCCTTTCAAGATGGAGGTTCATCTTACTATGGCCCTTTCCGTTAGGAGCTGGTTCCTGATTCCAGTACTGAGCAATCTCAATCCAAGTTTAAAATTAAATCCCTGATTCGAAGTTCTCCTGTGACAGAAAATAGTTTCTCTCCATCAAATCAGGAAATCATCTTAAACAGCTCCATCAGATTGCTGTTGCTCCAGGGAATGGTAGTTTTGTTGATGCAAACCTTCCTCACAGTTTAACCTTTTGGGCCCAGTTCTGGACCCTCTCCAAGCTCACTGGCACCCTTCCAGAGATGTAGGTCCCACATGCCCAGCGTTCTCGGTGTGTCATGGCGTTTTAGGGCTTCAGTTACAGTATTAACAAGTCACTATCTACACTCGTGACGTGGGGTTAGGATTTAGAATCCCATGCAGCTGGGGAAGTTAAATTTGGATAATTAAATAAATCTGGAATGTAAAATTAAACCTCCAGTCAGTAACAGTAATCAGAAATCTGCTAGTGTCATTCTAAGCACAGTTCTTTGAAATGATTTATCTCTGACTAGGCAGTGGGTTTGTGGCTTTACTCTGACTAGGCAATGGGTCTGTGGTTACTGGATTAGTAATCCAGAGACTGAGGCTAAAGGTCTGGGGAAATGGGTTCAAATCTCAGCACCAGAAACTGAACCAAACTAGCTGAATAAATATAGGAGCTACAAGAGCAGGTCAGAGGCTAGGTAAAAGGATGACTTGGGGAAGAGCAAGGCCCATTAAGGACCACATGGTAATTTGTGCATGGAGCAGGAGGATGTAGGTTGGGTTCTAAACGAATACTATTAAAGAAATTAGCATAGACAGAGAGGAGGGTCTGAGAAGTCTGGCAGGCTTAAAAGTAGATAAATCTCCAAGCTGGATGAAATGTATCTCAGGCTGGTGAGTGAGACAACGGAGGAAATAGCAGGGGCAATGGTAATAATTTTCAATTCCTCTTTGGCTACAGGAGAAGTGCCAGAGGACTGAAGGATAGTCAATGTGGTACTGTTATTCAAGGAGGGAGCAAGGGTCCACCACTCACTTCAGTCAGGAAGAAGGTATAAAAGTTTGAATACACATACAAACAGATTCAAGAACAGCTTCTTCCCCGCTGTTACCAGACTTATGACTGGACCTCTCAAATGTTAATGTTGATCTCTCTCTCTCTACACCCTCTTTATGGCTGTAACACTGTATTCTGCACTCTGTTCTGCAATCCTGATGCACTTTGTATGGTACGATCTGTCTGTACAGCATGAAAAACAACACTTTGCCCTGTATCGCGATACATATGACAACAATAAACAAATAAATCAATATAAGCCAGTCAATCCAGCCTCAGTGGTGCGGAAATTATTGGGAACAATTCAGAGGGACTGAATTAATCTGTACTCAGTGAGGCAGGGGTTAATCAAGCACAGACAGCATGGTTTTGTTAAGGAGAGATATCAAGGTGTAGAGCTGGATGAACACAGCAGGCCAAGCAGCATCAGAGGAGCAGGAAGGCTGATGTTTCGGGCCTAGACCCTTCTTCAGAAATGTTGTTGTTTTGTTAAGGGAAGGCCATGTATGACCAACTGTATTGAATTTTCAAACAGGGGACCAGGTGTGTAGATGAGGACAATAAATTTGATGTGGTCTACTTGAACTCCAGCAAGACTTTTCATAAGGTCCCATATGGGAGACTGTAAAGTAAGAAATCATGGGATCCAAGGACATTTGGCGAACTGGCAGCTCTTAGAACAGTTCTGAAGAAGGGTCACTGGACCCAAAACGTTCACTCTGATTTCTCTCCACAGATGCTGCCAGACCTGCTGAGCTTTTCCAGCAATTTCTGTTTTTATATCAGAGGAGCTTGCTGTTTGTGGTTAATATTTAGACTTGAATGGAGGAGAGTTGACGAGTAAGTTGACCAACGGATAGAAAAAATGGTGGAGTGGTAAACGGTGACAAGTAGCAAGTAACATTCATGCCACACAAATGCCAGGCTATGACTATCACCAATAAGAGACAATCTAACCGCTGTCCCTTGACATTCAATGGTGTTATCATCACTAAATCCCCTACTATCAACATCCTGGGGGTTATCATTGACCAGAAACTGAACTGGACTTGTCATATAAATACAGTAACCACAAGAACAGGGCAGAGGCTAGGAATACTGCAGAGAGTAACTCACCTCCTGACTCCCCAAAGCCTGTCCACCATCTACAAGGCACAAGTCAGGAGTGTGATGGAATACTCCCCACTTGCCTGGATGGATGTAGCTCCAACAACACTCGGAAAGCTTGACACCATTCAGGACAAAGCAGCCCACTTGATTGGCACCACATCCACAAACATCCACTCCCTCCACCACCGACGCTCAGTAGCAGCAGTGTGTACTATCTACAAGATGCGCTGCAGAAATTCATCAAAGATCCTCAGACAGCACCTTCCAAACCCACGACCATTTCCATCTAGAAGGACAAGGGTAGAAGATACATGGGAACACCACCCCCGCAAGTTCCCCTCCAAGCCACTCACCATCCTGACTTGGAAATATATCACCGTTCCTTTAGTCACTGGGTCAGAATCCTGGAATTCCCTCCCTCAGGGCATTGTGGGTCAACCCACAGCACACGGACGTAGCGGTTCAAGAAGGCAGCTCACCCCCATCTTCTCAAGGGGCAGGGAAATGGATGTTAGCCCAACCACATCCAGTGAGTGAATAAAACAACACCCCCTCAGGCATTCATTAAGTTTGAGTTGCTGGCTTTCCCAGCAACACCTGTGAAAGGTGAATCAGAGATAGTAGGAACTGCAGATGCTGGAGAATCCAAGACAACAAGGTGCAGGGCTGGATGAACGCAGCAGGCCAAGCAGCATCATAGGAGCAGAGAGGCTTGTGAAAGGTATTTGTTTTAAAATGAGCCACATCACTGCAGATCTGGAGCCACATATAGACCAGACCAGTAAGAATGGCAAACTCCCACCCACCCCCCCCCACCCCATACACCACTACCACTGTCACCCACCACCCACAAACCTCTCTCCATGTCCTCCTTCATCCCCCACCCACAACCCATTCCTCATCCTAACCCAAACCCTAACCTCACTCCATTCACCCAACACTCCACTTCCCACTCCCACACCCCCAACTCCCAATTCCCCATCCACCTTACACATCCACATATTTGCCTGTGCATTTCCATCCCTGTCTGCTAGGACCATCCCTCGCCCCTGCAGGGCCCCACCCAAACACCCACCTCCCCCAAGGACTCACTTACTCCCCAGGACCCCCTTACTCCCCAGGACCCCACACCACTCCCCTGCTCCTGCAGGACCCTACCAATTCCTCCAGAACCTCACCCCGCAGGACCACCCCATGACCCACCCACTGCCCCAGGATTTTGCACACACTGATTGTACATCACATACCGGTCGACACACCCATCCACCCACACCCCTGACTCCTTCATTCATACCCAACTTATACAGCCCCTGCCAACCATTCCCCCACCATGTCACTGCACCCCCAGCGCTGCCATCCTGACGCCCACACTATCCTCTTCCTGACTGTGCCCACATGGGAGAAACATTCCTCACCTCTGGAGCACCTGGAGGAAACCCACGCAGACACAGGGAGAATGTGCAAACTCCACAGGGACAGTCACCTGAGGGTGGAATCGAACCCGGGTCCCTGGCACTGTAAGGCAGCAGTGCTAACCACTGAGCCACCGTGCTGCCCCAGCACTAGGGACCTGGGTTCGATCTAAGCCTCAGGTAACACTTCCCTGTAGAATTTGCACGTTCTCCCCATGTCTGCATGGGTTTCTTCCGGGTGCTCCAGCTTCCTCCCACAGTCCAAAGATGTGCAGTTTAGAGTGGATTGGTCATGGGAAATTGCCCGTAGTGTCCAGGGACATGTAAAGTAGGTGGATTAGCCATGGGAAAAGCAGGATTATAGGGATATGGTGGTTGGGGGGGGGCGGGGAGTGGTGAGTCTGGGTGGGATGCTCTGAGGGTCAGTGTGAACTTGTTGGGCTGAATGGCCTGTTTCCACAAGGGATTCTATGATCAGTCCTACCGTAATCTGCAAATCCTTAACTGTCACTCATCACTCCAGTTGCCATTTGCTTCATCATTCCTTCCCCACCACCCCCACCCAGTGTCGATGCCTCCTCCCTACTAAAACTGTGTTTCACTCCCACTTGGATCATTCTGTTTGAGTCTCTCGATGGAGGCCAACAAAACCACAACTGGCTTAAACAGCCATCACTGGATCCGGCAGCGGCACATTATCCCCACTGCAAGGAGCTCATGAACCTTTCTGTTGGGAGACAGCTGCTTCTGTCTCTGCCCTCCCAGTCTCATTCCATCTCTCTGTTCCAACCATGGTCCTCCAAGCACAATACAGCCTTGAGGCAGCTCTGCCTTTGGAATCACTGCTGCATCTTGGAATCCTCACTGCCCCTTGGTTCCACTGAAAACATCTCAAACAGATCAGACTGCCCCACTAGCTTCAGTGTCTTGTTTGAAGCTGGGCATTCCCGGTGATAGAGTCGGGTAGAATGAGCCTAATTTGCTGTACAGTGCTCCGATCTGGAAGATAGCTCCATGTGCATGAGTCATACACCAGGGTAAGTATACAGTTAACTGCAAGAACCTCATCTCCACAGGAGGCTCTGGGAGCTATTACTCAAACTACATTCCTTTTGAAATGTGTGCTGCTAACATTGTTGGCATCATCTCTTTCTGGGACAGAGTTCAATGGGCACTGGCAAATGGCCAGTTACTCACTCACTCCATTACAGTGTAGTCCATGAGCTAAGGCAGTCCAGCCCAAACCTCAGTACAGCCAGAAGTTTCAGTGCTGGTCAGGATTGAGAAACTGAGGGCCACACCTCCCCCAGCCCCCAGAAGCTTAGAAACCGAGCATGTATGGCCCACCCAGAGTATCCAATCAGCTGCCGTGAGGCCTTTTAAAGAAGACAGCTGCATCATTACCATAGGAAGTTTTTCATCTCATTAAAGATAATGAGGGGCCAGTTCATTCCCACTCCTGTGGTCTATTGCCAGATGATTAACAGTTTCTTTGTTCTCAGACTTGTCAGTGTATTGGTCGGGATTTTGTGTGCCAGTCATGTATTCTTCATTTTTACCCCGTTATATTGTGCAGAGTTTACACTCTACCCTGTATCGTACAGTCCAGAAGACGGTCTGTTTAACCCTGCTCTCTGGCCATGCCATGCTTTATGTGGTAATCATGCCAGCTGGGCTGGGCATCACCCTGAGCTGTGTGCAGATGCAAATAGCTGTCCCATAGCCCAGTGCTGAAACACAGGGAGGCAATGTTTAACACTGAAGGAGGCCAGGTTACCTGCTGCTTGACAGGAGGATAAACTTAGATAGCGACGTTCACACCCTCACGCTGACCTAAAAGGCATTTTTAGCTGATGAACTATTTTGAATTGTGGTTACAGCTTTAATGCAAAAAGCACCACAACCAAACTGTACACAGCAAGATCCCAGAAACAGCAGTGTGTCGATGACCAAACAGTTTCAGTGATGTTGGTTGAAAGTAAACATTGGCAGGAAATAGGATCACTCAATGTTACAGCACAAGAGGCCATTTATCCCACTTAGCCTGTGCCAGCACTACTCATTGATTTCCTATCCCTTGCTCTTTCTCCTTAGCTGTCACTTTCCCCTCGAATTACTTATTGATCAAATTTGCCTCCACTACCCTTTCAGGCAGCACAACATTAATCAGGGTAACTGTGTGTGGGTGCATATCTCAGCTTACCCTCCTTTGGAAATTACCTTCAATTCTCTCTCCACCAGCAATAATTTCACCCTATTTACTCCATTCAAACCCTTTCTGGTTTGAACAACTCAATGCTGAGAGATTCAATGTTTTAATGGAATATTATGTCACAGTTTGGGAATGCCTGTTTAACATTTTGTTTAACTTTGTTTAAGAATGGAAACTGTTTCAAACTCTCCATCTGAAATTCCCCAGGTCTCAAACCTGAGCTAAGTGGAAAGAATTCAGAATCGGGTCACACTAGGAAAAGGTCCCGAGAGCGGCAAACAGGTAATCAAGTAAATGCTGGAATATGGCCAATCTCCCTTCTGAGACTCATTAAATCTCAATCATCTGATTCAGAATGAAGTGGAAACTTCCAAAGTACAGAATGAGGCAAACTTCGCCTCATGCCCTCTCTCTGGGGCAGCCTGTAGGAACACAGGACTTTGGAGCAGGTGCAGGCCATTCGGCCCCTCAAGTTTACTCCACCATTCAAAGTCATCTATCTCAATGCAATTTTCCTGCCCAATCTTCAAGTCCCTTGAGGTCATTAGTCTGTCTTATTTCTGTCTTAAACACTCAATGGTTGTGTTTCCACAGTCCTCTAGTGAATGTCATAGATTCACCATCCTCCAACTGAAGAAAGTTCTCCTCGCCTCTGTCTCAAGTGCCCCTTACTCTGAGATTGTGTCCCCTCAGGTCTTGACCCTCCTTCTTAAAGTATGATCCCTTATTCTGAAATTGTGTCCACTAGTTCTGGTCTCCCCTGAGAGGACATGTCATCCTGGGATCCACATTATCCAGTCCTCTTGGGATCTTACAATGTTTCAATAAGATCACCTCTCATTCTTCTCAACTCCAATGGGTACAGGCTCAAACTTTCTTTGTGAGTTGTCTTCCTCAGAAATGAGTTGAGTGAACTTTCCCTGAACTGATTATAACACAGTTATATTATTTTTAAAATAAGGAGATAAACCATAGACTGTGCTCCAGATGTAGGTTCATTGACACATTGTACATTTGCATATAATATCTTTTATAGCCAGTGCCTTCGCAATGAATGCTAATATTCTGTTTGCCTTCCCAATCACTTGCTATTCCTACATTGTGAAATACTATAGGGCTGTTGTCTCATTAGAGACTGGCAATGGTTTAACCTAAGGGTCACCATGCCTCAGGTGAAGGAGAGTCCTTCAATGATAACCTCTGCCAGTGTGGGAATTGAACCCATGCTGCTTGATTTACTCTGCATCACAAACCAGCTATCCAGCCAACTGAGCTAAGCAACCCCACAGTTATATAACGACAAGAGGCTTCAGTTAGATTGTCTCGTGTTGGGGTGGTCAATGCCTGGGACTTGTGTTTCATATACCAAGGCACCCAGGTCCCTCGGTATCTTACAGTTTTGCAATCTCTCTCTCCATTTAAAGACAAATGCTGTTTTTTTTATTCTTCCTGTCAAAATGTAAACATTCACATTTTCCCACAACTGCCAGTTTCTTTCCTATTCACTCAAACTATCTATATTCCTTTGCAGACTCTTGATCTCCTCTTGGCAGCTTACCGTCCCAACTATCTTGTTGTTCTGGCAAATTTAGCTGCCATACATTCTGTCCCATCATCCAAGCCATTGGTATAGATTGTAAGGAGTTACGGTCCCAGCACTGATCCCCTCTTGTTACAGCTTGAACATGATAAGAACATTCTGCAGTGCAGTTGGACAGACTGAGATTGTTTTTCTTAGAGGAGAAGCAATCGAGAGGGGACATGTTTGAGATACACAGAATTATGAGGGGCAGAGATAGATAGATAGACAGGAAGACAATTTTCCCCTTGATGGAGGGATCAATGGCCCAGGGGCAGAGATTTAAGGTGAGGGGCAGAAGGTTTACAGGAGATGTGAGGAAAGTCTTTTTCACCTAGAGGGTTGTGGGAATCTAGAACTCACTGCGTGTGAGGGTGGGAGAGGCAGGCAGTGACCGAACGATAATGTCACTGGACTAGCATTCAAGAACCCCAGCCTAATATTCTGGGTTAAGTAAATGGGCAAATGAACTGTAATGTGGGAAAATGTGCAGTTATTCATTTTAAAAGGGAGATCAAAAGAACAGAGTATTATGTAAATGGAGAGAGACTGCAGAAAGCCGCAGCACAAAGGAACTTGGGGGAACTTGTGCATGAAACACAGAAAGCTAGCACACAGGAGCAGCAGGTAATCAGGAAGGCTCATGGAATGTTGGCTCTTATTTCAAGGGATGGGGTATAAGAATGCAATCATACAGGGTGGCCGTAACACAACATCTGGAGTACTATGAGCAGTTTTGGTTCCTTTGTTTAAGGAAAGGTATCATTTCAATGGAGGCAGTTCAGAGAAGGTTCATCAGGATAATTCCCAGTATGGAGAATAAAAAAATGAAAGAACTGCAGATGCTGTAAAT
>NW_025965719.1:38251-55925 GCF_021869965.1 Rhincodon typus | reverse complement strand
TCATTCTCTCCTTGTCCAACACCCAGCTCCCTCTACTCCCTCCCACTGTTTCCCACTCCTTCCTCTATCACCATTTGCCCCACCCTTAGCCCCTCTCCCTGACTACCTTTCCCCTTTTCTCTTCTGCTTCCTCACTCTGCTCCTCACTCTCTCTCTCTCTCTGCCAATGCCCCCACCCCACCCCACACTTCCTCTGTCTCCATCTGCCCCTCTCCCCCTCTCTCTCTCGGTATTGATTCACTTTTCCCTCTTTCACCCACAGAGCAGCAATGAGCGAACAGTTTTCTCCTGAGCACCATGAAAGCTCTTTCCAAGGTACGGCACTGCCCCACTTTGTAAAGAGTGTCTCGTCGCTCCTGCTTATGCTTCGGATCAGTGTCCGGGTTGGATTCAGGGATCTGGAGGAAAAGGACATGGTCAGATTCAAGGAGGAGCTGGAGGTTGCTGACAGAGAGGCTCAGAAAGCAGCAACAGCAGCTGAGGCCCTGGGCGATGTGATAGATGGTCACTGTGAGAAGCTGACCATGCAGTACGGCCAGGTGAGTGGTGACAGGAAGAAGCTGGCTACCAATCTGCTGGAGAACCAGACCAAGCTACGCTCGCTGGAGACCGACAGGGAGCTGATCCAGGGCCGACTGCAAGCTGGCAAGACTTCCCTGAGACAAGCTGAGGACACACTGAGAGCAGCAAGAGCCAAGGCTGGCGAGAAACAAACTGGCAGAGATGTTGGCATCGGACTGAGCTTCCTCCTGCCCTGTGTGGGTGAGTACAATTCTCAGTCAGGAGGTAACCAGCCGCTAGGCCTTGGCCAGACTATAACCAGCCACTAGGCCTTGGCCAGATTATGCCCCTAACCTTTCAAACAAGGAAAAGCAAAATCCTACTCTCCAAATGCACCTTAGTAACCTTCGGTACAGGGCCCAGAGGCTTGCCTCTGAATCCTGACCTCTCCTGGCCCTTCAGTTTGCCTTTGGATACATTGGTGCTATGCCAATTGGTTGGTATAGCCTCTCATCGCCTAAACCTCCCCCTCATTGGTTTACATAAGAACTAGGAGCAGGAGTAGGCCATCCGGCCCCTCGAGGCTGATCTTTTCACTGACTCAGCTCCACTTACCCGCCCACTCACCATAACCCTTACTGTTCAAGTTCTATCTTTGTCTTAAAAACATTTAGCGAGGTTGCCTCAACTGCTTCACTGGGCAGGGAATTGTACAAATTCACAACAACTTTGGGTGAAGAAGTTCCTCCTCAGCTCAGTCCTAAATCTGCTCCCCCTTATTTTCAGGATATGCCCCCCCGTTCTAGTTTCACCCTGCCAGTGAAACAACCTCCCTGCTTCTATCTTATCTATTCCCTTCATAATTTTAGATGTTTCTACAAGATCCTCCCCCATTCTTCTAAATTCCAACAAATACAGTCCCAGCCTACTTAGTCTTTCCTCATAAACCAACCCTCTCAACTCCAGAATCAACCTAGTGAACCTTCTCTGCATCCCGTCCAGTGCCAGTCCATCCTTTCCCAAGTAGAGAGGACAAAACTGTACACAGTACTCCAGGTGTGGCCTCACCAGCACCCTATACAGCTGTAAACTTAGAGATAGCAAAAATTGCAGATTCTGGAGTCAGAGACTGATGCAGCTCCACATTGTGCTGTCTCTGCAGCATAACCTCCCGGTTTTTAAACTCCATCTCTCTAGCAATGAATGACAATATTCCATTTACACAGTCTCTGGAACATGTAAGAGGGTCCCATTGAGTAAAGGTGTCTGAGTTAGTTCTGTCCCATCCCCTTGTCTTCCTCGCAACTGCAATCTTGAGTTTTTGCTCTGAATTCTATTTACTAATTTCCTGATAAACCAGAAACTGTTGGGAAGATAGAACTAAAGCAGCCAGTGACAGGGAGCATCTGTGCCTGCCTGCCTTTCTATGCCTGCCTGTATGTGCATGTATGTGCCTGCCTGTCTTTCTATGCCTGCCTGTGCCTGCCTGTCTTTCTACGCCTGCCTGTTTGTGCCTGCCTGTCTTTCTACGCCTGCCTGTTTGTGCCTGCCTGTGCCTGCCTGTCTTTCTACGCCTGCCTGTCCCTGTGCCTCAGTTGGTAATGGGGGACAATAGGCTCTCTTTTGTTTGATCACTGAACTGTTGCTCCTGCCCTTGATTCAGGAGGGTTCATTGTTTTTTCCCCGGACCATACAGCTGGTGGCAAATGGCCAGAAACCCATATAAAATGGAGACTGCAGTTATACTTTCACAATACCCAAGTCTGAGTGAACTTGACCTAAATCCCAAGGTCCACGGGGTGCACCATCCCTATGGAATGGGGAGGGACTGAGGGCCAGTTCAGACTGAGAAACTGATTGTTTTTCCCCACAGGTATCCCAATGGCCGTGGCCTTTGAGAAGGAACGGCAGTTCCGGAAATCAGAGGTTGATGTAGCCTCTGATGACCGGTCATCGCTGAAATCTAGCATCAGCCAGGATGAGGAGCTGCTGAAGAAGATCAACAACCAAGTGCCTGAGCTCTACAATGATATCAATGGAGTGACGGAGAGATTGGAGGAGAGCAAGGCAGCTGAGCTGACCCTGAAGGAGAGCCGCGTGGAACTTGCCAAGCTCCAAGCCAGGATGAGGAACTGCTGCCAGTATCTGTGCACCTACCAGGGGAAAGTGAATGCTCTGAAGACCCAGAGTCAGCACATGTACAACATGAGCCCATTGCTGACATTCTTGGAGGAAGCTGCTGGCCAAGCTCAGCAAGTACCAGACAATGAGCAACTCTTCAACCACATCCAGGTTCACAAATTGGTTGGGGATCTGAAAACATTGATCCCCAAAGTAAAGGATCTCCTGCTGTCCCAGGACAGCGCTGAGGACTACATGAAGTAACTAGTCCATTCCAGACATTAGGGCTAGAGCTCTATGTTAATGCAGACAGCAATCTGTAGTCTCATCTTAACTTTCTAAACAACTTGCAGGTCATGAAAACCACAGGGATTTAAAAGGGGTGTCTGTAAAGCCTAGTTGCTTAGTTAATGCCCTTACTTGAGAAAATCTTGCTGATGGGTCTGTTTAACAATCACATTTTTGAGTGAATAATTCTTTATCATTGAGGTATTCCAATAGAAAAGTGGAGGACCTCAAACATTCAGAACTTCCAATGGCTGTTTCAAACCTTGTACTCCTATCCTTCAATCTTTACTCACTGACTAATATTCCCTTTGTGTGCAGGTGTTGGATTTGGGACTGAACTCAATAAAAAGCTGTTCTCTGTCTCTCCTGGGTACATTGTATAATCAGCCTCATCATCCAGTATGTGCTTTCTGTAAAGGCGGCAGTCTATATATCAATCAGGGCCAATTCCCTGGTTACTGATTGTTTTAAACATTGCAATAAATAAAGATTGATTGATTATTCCTTCAGTCTCCATTCATTCACTATGTTAAATTGCTGGGCGATTTGTGCCTGTTCAGTTTGGGTGGGGAGGGGCTTGCTTATTTACAGGGGGGGTGTGGTTTTGGTTGGCAATCCTGCTAGAATGGGACCATTGTGTGTGTTTGAGAAAACATGAAGTTAACATATTGATTTGAGTGAAGCAACAAAACAGTAAGAGTTAATAAACATTAACGTGAGTTGTTTGTAGGCCAGCAAACTGCAGTAGTAAGGTAGACACAGCACAAATCAGGAGCTTACAGACTTGTAAAACATGGGTAAGAGAGTAATAACAGTAAATTGCAATTGACACATTGGGTTAACCACATCAGCACTAATGCTGTGCAGTGTATATGAGGTAGGGTTCTGAAACAGAATGTTGAGAAGCCAGCAAGAGATTAGGCTGTTTTAGATTTGGTGTCATGTAATGTAAAGGGCTAATTAATAACCTTGTCATAAAGGTGCCTTTGGGAAGTAATGACCATAATATGCATTAAGTTTAAATCTGACACAGCTAATTCGGAAACTA
Source organism: Rhincodon typus (assembly GCF_021869965.1). Lineage (NCBI taxonomy): Eukaryota > Metazoa > Chordata > Chondrichthyes > Orectolobiformes > Rhincodontidae > Rhincodon > Rhincodon typus. The sequence goes on along the minus strand of NW_025965719.1, from coordinate 51,967 downwards.
AGGTCCTAAATTGGAAAATGTTCTCAAGGTACAAGGGACAATTTGGCAGTGGTCGATTGTGAACATACATTAAAAGATTTGCTGGTAGCTAGGTTATGGCAAGTATTCAAATCAATGGTCGGCAACAAACATAGATTCCTTTAAGACCCAGGCTCCCAAATGGATAAGTTAATTGACTGGGGCGAATGGGGAAAAGATAAAGATCACATTTTGATGAAAGCAACTGGTTTGTAAGGGAGTCAGAAGTAGTGTCTGCCTGAGGTTTAGGAGCAGTATTGAACCCATCAAAGAAGAACTCAGAAACTGAGAAAGGTTAAAAGAAAAGTCAAGGTCCTGTGAACAAGGAACATAAGGGTGGTTTCTTTAGGTAAGTGAAAGGTAAAGGATTACCTCAAATAAATGTGAGCGTGTTTCAGGTATGGGTGGGATTTATCGTGGAGGCCAGAGAAATGGTGGAGTCACCAAACAAATACTTTGCATCTGTCTTCACAGATGAAGATACAAAATCTCTGAGACTTGCAAGACAACCAGGGGACGTGTGAAACTGAGAACGAAAAGGAATGAGACCATAATTGGAGGAGTAGAAGGCAAGTGAAGTGAGCCAATGAGGGTGGAGATGGCCTAGTGATGTTACCACTAGAATATTATTTCAGAAACAATTTGAAACTTAAATAATGGAGCTATCAAGGAATCAGATTTGAAAATATTGTTCGTTAAGTAATAGACAAAGAAAAAGATATTGATATGGAGAATGATAGACAGACAGGAAGGGATAGAGAGAGCAAATCTAAGAGAAAATCAACATAAGACGAGAAAATTCCAGAAGGATAAAACTAAAGGCTCTGTACGTCAATGCGCATAGCATTCAAAAGAACATAGAACATAGAACATTACAGCGCAGTACAGGCCCTTCGGCCCTCGATGTTGCGCCGACCTGTGAAACCAATCTGAAGCCCATCTAACCTAAACTATTCCATTATCATCCATATGTTTATCCAATGACCATTTAAATGCCCTTAAAGTGGGCGAGTCTACTATTTTTGCAGGCAGGGCATTCCACGCCCTTACTACTCTCTGAGTAAAGAACCTACCTCTGACATCTGTCCTATATCTATCACCCCTCAATTTAAAGCTATGTCCCCTCGTGCTAGCCATCACCATCCGAGGAAAAAGGCTCCCACTGTCCACCCTATCTAATCCTCTGATCATCTTGTATGTCTCTATCAAGTCACCTCTTAACCTTCTTCTCTCTAACGAAAACAGCCTCAAGTCCCTCAGCCTTTCCTCATAAGACCTTCCCTCCATACCAGGCAACATCCTGGTAAATCTCCTCTGCACCCTTTCCAATGCTTCCACATCCTTCCTATAATGCGGTGACCAGAACTGTACGCAATACTCCAAGTGCGGCCGCACCAGAGTTTTGTACAGCTGCAACATGACCTCATGGCTCCGAAACTCAATCCCTCTACCAATAAAACCTAACATACTGTACGCCTTCTTAACAACGCTATCAACCTGGGTGGCAACTTTCACTGATCTATGCACATGGACACCGAGATCTTTCTGCTCATCCACACTACCAAGAATCTTACCATTAGCCCAGTACTCTGTATTCCTGTTACTCCTTCCAAAGTGAATCACCTCACACTTTTCCGCATTAAACTCCATTTACCACCTCTCAGCCCAGCTCTGCAGCTTATCTATGTCCCTCTGTAACCTACAACATCCTTCTGCACTATCCACAACTCCACCGACTTTGGTGTCATCCGCAAATTTACTAACCCATCCTTCTATGCCCTCATCCAGGTCATTTATAAAAATGACAAACAGCAGTGGCCCCAAAACAGATCCTTGAGGTACACCACTAGTAACTGAACTCCAGGATGAACATTTCCCATCAACCACCACCCTCTGTCTTCTTACAGTTAGCCAATTTCTGATCCAAACCGCTAAATCACCCTCAATCCCATGCCTCCGTATTTTCTGCAATAGCCTACCATGGGGAACCTTATCAAACGCTTTACTGAAATCCATATACACCACATCAACCGCTTTACCCTCATCCACCTGTTTGGTCACCTTCTCGAAGAACTCAGTAAGGTTTGTGAGGCACGACCTACCCTTCACAAAACCGTGTTGACTATCCCTAATCAAATTATTCCTTTCTAGATGATTATAAATCCCATCTCTTATAATCCTTTCCAACACTTTACCCACAGCCGAAGTAAGGCTCACTGGTCTATAATTACCAGGGTTGTCTCTACTCCCCTTCTTGAACAAGGGGACAACATTTGCTAGTCTCCAGTCTTCTGGCACTATTCCTGAAGACAATGACGACTTAAAGATCAAAGCCAAAGGCTCTGCAATCTCCTCTCTAGCTTCCCAGAGAATCCTAGGATAAATCCCATCCGGCCCAGGGGACTTATCTATTTTCACACCTTCCAGAATTGCTAACACCTCCTCCTTATGAACCTCAATCCCGTCTAGTCTAATAGACTGTATCTCAGTATTCTCCTTGACTACATTGTCTTTTTCCTGCATGAATACTGACGAAAAATATTCATTTAGCACTTCTCCTATCTCTTCGGACTCCACGCACAACTTCCCACTACTGTCCTTGACCGGCCCCAATCTTACTCTAGTCATTCTTTTATTCCTGACATACCTATAGAAAGCTTTAGGGTTTTCCTTGATCCTACCTGCTAAAGACTTCTCATGTCCCCTCCTGGCTCTTCTTAGCTCTCTCTTTAGGTCCTTCCTGGCTAACTTGTAACTCTCAAGCGCCCTCACTGAGCCTTCACGCCTCATCTCTACATAAGCCTCCTTCTTCCTCTTGACAAGAGATTCAACTTCTTTAGTAAACCACTGTTCCCTCGCTCGACCACTTCCTCCCTGCCTGACAGGTACATACTTCTCAAGGACACGCAGTAGCTGTTCCTTGAACAAGCTCCACGTTTCAATTGTGCCCAGCCCCTGCAGTTTCCTTCTCCATCCTATGCATCCTAAATCTTGCCTCATCGCCTCATAGTTGCCTTTCCCCCAGCTATAACTCTTGCCCTGCGGTATATATCTATCCCTTTCCATCGCTAAAGTAAACGTAACCGAATTGTGGTCACTATCACCAAAGTGCTCTCCTACCTCCAAATCTAAAACCTGGCCTGGTTCATTACCCAGTACCAAATCCAATGTGGCCTCGCCTCTTGTTGGCCTATCTACATACTGTGTCAGGAAACCCTCCTGCACACATTAGACAAAAACTGACCCAAGCAAATGAACCAAGAAAGCAAACAAATAAATAACTACAGTCTGCTAATCATTCCAGAGTTGGAGAAGAAGGATTGGTCCTTAGGTATTAAGGGGGACAGCCTGATGTTACTTTTCGGGTTGGTGTACAGACACCATCTCAGTGACCACAATATGGTGTGGAACGTAAGGGAAGAAATAAAGGGAGAGCTGAATAGTTCATGAAATGTTCTCCTTTGCTGCCTTAAAATGTATCCTTGGCATCTCTTGGCATTCCAAGTTCACAAACGCAGGGGTCCTGAAATGTGTTCATTCCATCAGCGTACGCTCATTGCTATAATCATGATAGTGTGCTGGCTCAGTGTCATTCAGCAAATGGATAACAGCCAAATGGCCAAAGACCTTGCGTATGGTGAAATCGTCATGACTTGCTGGGTGTCCATACCTGAGCTACAAGGATGCCTACATGGGAGATATGAGGTTAGTACACATTGACACTGAACTGGGAAGATTCCATGAGGGCTGTGACCTCTGGATGCTGACTGTTTGGAAGGTCATTGGAACAAAAAGCTGAGGAAGAGTCACTGAACTGAAACTTTAACTCTGATTTCTCTTCACAGATGCTGCCAAACCTTCTCCAGCAATTTTTGTTTTAGCTTGGAACAAAAAGCTCAGCTGGCAGAGAAGAAGGTTCACAGACAACAAAGACCTGTGTTTTGGGTAGATTCTCAGCCAAGCATCTTTGTCTGCAACACATACTGGGGTCTATCATTAATCTCTTCATAGATCACGTAAAATGGCACTGTCAATACCAATTTCAAACAAGAAGGTTATACTTGACACATCATATTGAAGATGTTCAGAAATTAAATAAAACAAGGAGATTAGGATGGATCTAATATAGTTGAACTTTTAAAACAGGTTTTGAGAAAGTACTGTGTTGTGGAGCCCTGATAAAACTCAGAACATATGGAGTTGGCGGAGAAGTTGGCAAAATCTATGAAACAGAGCAAGGAGTTAAGAGGGCGCTTACTCAGATCAACAGATGATGGGAAATGGTTTTCCACAAGCATTAGTGCTGGAACTAGAATAATTCACCACTTTCCTAATCATTTGGACTCAGAGATCGGAGAGTAACAGCAGCATGAATAGACAATACCACCGTGGAGAGTACCATTAATATAGAGAAGGACCATGACAGAATGCAGGATAATGTTATTAAACTGGCAAAGTGGGCACATTCATGTTAAGCTTGTTAAGTGTGAAGTAATGTTTTTCAACAGGAAAAATAAGGAGGCTACATAATCTGAGTTTAGACAAGAAGGAGGAAGAGAGTAATTTAAGAGGATGGATACACTCATCAAACATAATGGCACAGATTCATGAAGCCATTTAAAAAAGACAAGGAAAGCACTGGAGTCCATCATTCAAGAGCTAAAATTGAAAAACAAAGTCCTGTGTTAAGTATGTGTCAGGTGCTGGGTCACAGGAAAGGATGAGCGGGGCATTGGTGTGGCAGCTCGCTTCTTATGCTGTTTTCGCCTGGCTTCCATTTTCTCTCCACAGTCAGTCTCCGGGGGCTCGACGTCTTCATAGAACATAGAACATAGAACATAGAACATAGAACATAGAACATAGAACAGCACAGTACAGGCCCTTAGGCCCACGATGTTGTGCCGAAATTTTAACCGAAACCTAAGGTCTATCTAACCTCCACCCCTACCTTATACTACCATCCATATGCCTATCTAATAGCCACTTAAATGCCCCTAATGAGGCCAACTCCACTACCCTCTCCGGCAATGCATTCCACAACCCTACCACTCTCTGAGTAAAGAACCTACCTCTGACGTCTCCCTGATATCTATCTCCTTTCACTTTAAAACTATGTCCCCTTATAAAAGCTACCTCCACCCTAGGAAAAAGTCTCTGGCTGTCTACTCTATCTATACCTCTGATCATTTTGTACACCTCTATCAAGTCACCTCTCATCCTTCATCGTTCTAAAGAGAAAAACCCTAGCTCTCTCAACCTTTCCTCGTAAGACCTTCCCTCCATTCCAGGCAACATCCTGGTAAAGCTCCTCTGCACCTTTTCCAACACTTCCACATCTTTCCTGTAATGAGGCGACCAGAACTGGACACAATACTCCAGATGTGGCCGAACCAGGCTTTTGTATAGTTGGAGCATAACTTCACGGTTCTTGAACTCGATCCCTCTATTAATGAAAGCGAACACACCATACGCCTTCTTAACAACTCTATCCACCTGGGTGGCAGCTTTAAGGAACTGTGGACATGAACCCCAAGATCCCTCTGCTCCTCCACACTGCCAAGAATCTTTCCGTTAACCCTGTATTCTGCTTTCAAGTTTGTCCTTCGAAAATGCATCACCTCACACTTTTCAGGGTTAAACTCCATCTGCCACTTCTCAGCCCAGCTCTGCATCCTATCAATGTCCCTTTGTAACCTAGAACAGCCCTCCGCACTGTCCACAACGTGACCCACCTTCGTATCATCCGCGAACTTGCTAATCCACCCTTCCACTCCTTCATCCAAATCATTTACAAAACTCACAAATAGAAGAGGACCCAGAACAGATCCTTGTGGTACACCGCTCGTAACTGAACACCATGTTGAATATTTTCCGTCCACTATCACCCTTTGTCTTCTAAGATTCAGCCAATTCTGAATCCAATCTGCCACATTTCCCCCTATCCCATGTCTCCTTACCTTCTGCATGAGCCTACCATGGGGAACCTTATCAAACGCCTTACTTAAATCCATGTATACTACATCCACTGCTCTACCTTCATCCACGTGTTTGGTCACCTCTTCAAAGAATTCAATAAGGTTTGTGAGGCATGATCTACCCCTCACAAATCCATGCTGACTATCATGAATCAAATTGTGCCTTTCCAAATGATCATAAATCCTGTCTGTCAGAGCCCTTTCTAATAATTTGCCCACCACTGACGTAAGACTAACTGGTCTGTAATTTCCGGGGTTATCCCTGCTCCCTTTTTTGAACAAGGGAATGATGTTTGCCTCTTTCCAATCTTCCGGCACTATACCTGTGGACAGTGAGGACAAAAAGATCATCGCCAAAGGCCCTGCCATCTCATCCCTCGCTTCCCATAGAATTCTTGGATAAATCCCATCAGGCCTGCGGGACTTATCTATCTTGAACTTCCTCAGAATTCCTAGCACATCTTCTTTACTAACATCAACTTCCTCTAGCCTACCTGCCTGTTTCACAACGCCCTCCTCTACAACTAGGTCTCTCTCAGTTGTGAATACTGAAGAAAAGTATTCATTAAGGATCTCTCCTACCTCTTTAGGCTCTGTGCACAAATTCCCTTTACAATCCTTGATCAGCCCTACCCTTTCTCTGATCATTCTCTTGTTCTGCACGTACGTGTAAAAAGCCTTGGTGTTTTCCTTGATCCTATCCGCCAAGGTTTTCTCATGCCCCCTTATAGCTCTCCTGAGCCCTTTCTTCAGCTCCATCCTGGCTAACTTGTATCCCTTTAGAACCTTTTCCGTTCCTCTTTTCCTAAACCTTACATAAGCCTCCTTCTTCCTTTTAACCAGTCGTTCAACCTCTCTCGAGAACCAAGGCTCCCTCACTTGACCGCATCTTCGCTGCCTGCTAGGGACAAACATATTGAGCACATGCAGTATGCATTCCTTAAACAATTTCCACATTTCTGTGGTGTTCTTCCTTGACAGCATCTGTTCCCAGTTTATGTTACCCAGTTCTTGCCTAACTGAATTGTAATTACCCGTCCCCCAATTATAAACTTTACCCTGCCGTATGTACCTATCGTGAAAGTAACAGAGTTATGATCGCTACCACCAAAATGTTCTCCTACCAACAGGTCTGACACTTGGCCCGGTTCATTGCCAAGCACCAACTCCAACATGGCCTCTCCTCGTGTTGGTCTATCTACATACTGTGTCAGGAATCCTTCCTGAACGCACTGGACAAAATCCGCTCCATCTAAACTATTACAAATAAAATGTTTCCAATCAATATTTGGAAAGTTGAAGTCACCCATGACTACAACCCTGTGACTTCTGCACCTTTCCAGTATCTGCCCCGCAATCCGCTCCTCTATTTCTCTGCGACTATTAGGGGGTCTGTAAAAAACCCCCTCCAAAGTGACTGCTCCTTTCTTGTTCTGGACCTCAACCCAAACTGACTCTGTAGACATATCATTCTCGAACTGCCTTTCAGTAGCTGCTATACTCGCCCTGACTAGCAATGCCATTCCCCCTATCTTCCCAGATACTCCTCCTCCAGTTTGGACTGTCTTGGGCCAGTGATTCCCAGGTGTCTGTGGGAATGCTGCACTTCGCCAGTGAGGCCTTGAGGGTATTGCTGAAGCGTTTCCTTTGTCCACCTGGGGCATGCCTGCAGTTTCGAAGCTGGGAGTAGAGCACTGCTTGGGGAGTCTCATGTCGGTCATGCAGATGACGTGTCCAACCCATCATAGCCGATGGAGGGTGGTCAGTGTCTCAAGTAGACCTCTGGTGTGACCACACTAGGGGCCACTGAAGCAGCGACCTTCTCTTATTTGAACATATCTGCTGGCATATAAAGCAGTAACAGAGACAGAAATTGATGGAAATGCTCAGCAGGTCTGGCAGCATCTGTGGAGAGAAATCACAGTTAACCTTTCAGGTCCAGTGACCCTTCTTCAGAACTTGTAATTTTAGCAGTTTTCGTTTCCATAGGAACATAGAGGTACAGGAAAAGTAAATGAGGACAATGTAAGAACTGTTATTTCTGTCAGGAAATTCTGAACGCCCTGTGGCTGTTTTCTTGAGAAAAGACTGACATGGTCTGACAGAATTTAAAAATGATGAAAGGGTTTGCTAGGCCAAACATAGAAATCTTTCTATTTGTGGGATTATATTTTGGGTCTGATCAGTACCTGGTTGGATAATTGAATCATTGTCTCGAGTATAATTCTAAACAGCTACAGCTGAAATCTGTGGATCGATCTGTAGCCAGGAATTCCATTTTCAGTGTGTTCAATGGAGAGTGTTGTTCGAACAAAAGTGACTTGTTGAAATGGGCAGATATCAACTGATCAGGGCAGAAAGGAAATAACACATCTCATAATGTATTTAGCAACGAACCAGCTCTGGTTCTTGTTTCAACATTTGAGTATGAGCAGAGTGTTCACAAAATTAAATGGTGCAGGAAAATCTCCCACTTATATCTCAGAATGGAGTTAATTGCTGTAACCATAAACTGTATGAAAATACACAATGTTATCTGGGAGGGAGACCTTTCTCTCCCACAATAAGCAGTATTCCGTAGATTACAGAGTAAGAGTATTCCATCACACTCCTGACTTGTGCCTTGTAGATGATGGACAGGCTTTGGGGAGTCAGGAGATGAGTTACTCTCTGCAGTATTCCTAGCTCCTGACCTGCTCTTGTAGCCACTGTGTTTATATAACTAATTCAGTTGAGTTTCTGGTCAATAGCGACCCCCAGTATATTGATAGTGGGGGATTCAGTAATGGTAATGCCATTGAATGTCAAGGGACGGTGGTTAGATTGTCTCTTATTGGTGATGGTCATAGCCTGGCATTTGTGTGGCGCGAATGTCACTTGCCACTTGTTCAGCCCAAGCCTGGATATTGTCCAGATCTTGTTGCATGTGAGCATGGACTGCTTCAGTATCTGAGGAGTCATGAATGGTGCTGAACATTGTGCAATCATCGGCAAACATTCCCACTTCTGACCTTATGATGGAGTGAAGGTCATTGATGAAGCAGCTGAAGATGGTTGGGCCGAGGACACTACCCTGAGGAACTCCTGCAGAGATGTCCTGGAGCTGAGAAGACTGACCTATGATCTCTTCCAGGGCCGGAGAGGCCTGTATAAGAAGGCCAGGTTGCTCCTAAACTGGAGGGGCACCAACATCCTGGCATGGAGGTTTGCTAGTGCCACTTGGGAGATTTTAAATGAGTGTGTCTGGAGAATGGAAACCAGAGCAGTAGGTCAACATGTGCAGTGATTAAGAAGAAGGTAGAGATTCAGTCAAGTATGCCTAATAGGAAGAACATGCAAGGCCGGGTTAATGAACACAGTGAGATTGGTGGTCTGACATGTATTTATTTTAAAGCAAGGTGTGTAACATGTAAGGCAGCTGACCTTAGAGCCTGGATTAGTACGTGGAACTATGATATTGCAGTCATTACAGAGACAAGCTCAATGTTCCAGGGTTTCGATGTTTCAGGCGAGATAGAGAGGGATGTAAAAGGGGTGGGGGAGTTGCTGTACTTATTAAGAATAATGTCACAGTAGCTGTAAGAGAGGACGTCCTGGAGGCATCACCCAGTGAGGCCATATGGGTACAACTTGGGACTAACACTGTGATGGGGTTATACGAGAGGCCTCCCAATAGCCAGTGGGAGATAGGGGAACAGATAAGTAAGCAGGTCATGGAATGATGTAAAACAACAGGGTTGTTGTTGTGGATGATTTTAACTTCTCCCATATTAACTGGAACTGTCTTAGTGACAGGGTTTAACTGGGGCAGAATTTAATAGGTATATCCAGGACAGAAACAATATGTAGATAATCCAACTAGGGAAAGGGGCTGCGCTAGACCTTCCACTGGGAAATGATCCTGGCCACGTGTTCAAAGTTGCAGTAGCGAGGATTTTGGAAATTATGTGATCATACTTCCGATAAGTTTTAAGATAGTTATGGATAAGACTGGTCCTTCGGTGAAAGTGCTTAATTGGGGGAAGGCTAATTCCTACAGTATTAGGCAGGAACTGGTGGAATTATATTTGGTGCAGTATCTGAGGGTAAATGCATTTCTTTTAAAAGCCAGTTGATCAGAGTTCAGAATCAGCATGCTCCTGTGAGGATGAAGAATAAGGATGGCAAGATTCAGGAACCCTGGATGACAAAGAGATATTAAAAGTTTAGTCAAAAAGAAAAAGCAAGCTTATGTAAGATTTAAGAAACTGAAATCAAAGCCCTTGAGAAATATAAAGGAAGCAGGAAAGAACTTAAACAAGGAATTAGGAGGACTAAAAGGGGCCATGAAATGTCCTTGGCAAGTACAATTATGGAGATTCCACAGGCATTTTATACACCTATAAAGAATAAGACAGTAGCTAGGGAAAGGGTAGATCCACTGAAGGACAAAGGAGGGAAGTTATGCGTAGAGCCACAGGAAGTGGGAGAGGTCCTAAATGAATGTGTTGTATCAGTATTCACTGAGGAGAAGGACATGCACAATGGTAAGATTAGCAAGGGGTATGTTGATATTAAGAAGGCGTAGATGTTGAATGACTTGAAAAATATTAATTTAGATAAGTCCAAGGGTCTGATGGGATCTATGCCAGGATATTGAGAGAGGCAAGGAAGGAGATCGCTGGGACCTTGATAAACACCTTTGTGTTCTCTTTAGCCGCAGGCAAGGTCCCAGAAGACTGGAGAATAGCCAGTGTTGTTCCTTTTTTAAGAAGGGCAACAGGGATAATCCAGGACACTATAGACTGGTTTTCCTCATGTCAGTGGTAAGGAAATTATTGAAGAAGATTCTAAGAGACCAGACTTAATTGCATTTGGAAAAAATGGACTTATTAGGGATAGTGTCTCTGTGGGGGAAGGCCTCATCTCACAAATTTGATTGGGTTTTTTGAGGAAACGATGAAGATGATTGATGAGGGTGGGCCAGTTGACAAGGTAGGCTGGTGCAGAAGATTAAGTCATGTGGGATCCACAGTGAGTTGGTAAATTGGATACAAAATGGGCTTGGCCATAGAAGACAGAAGGTAGCTGTGAAGGGGTGTTTTTCTGTCTGGAAGACTATGACCTGTGGCATTCCACAAGGATCAGTGCTGGGACCTCTGGTGTTTGTAATATATATAAATGGTTTGTATGAAAATGTACTTGGGGTCTGGCCTTTCGTTATAGAACCTCCATACCTACAATGTAATTGACTCCATCAAGTGATCAGAGAATCCAGTGACGGGAGAAGGAAGCTGCACCCAGGCAGTACCATGAGACTTAAATTACGGTAAGGCTTGATAGCACGAGTAAGAGCCATCAGGGTTTAGAAAATCGCTGTAACAAACCGGGTGCAGTCCAGTGTAACAAAGTATAAGGTTGTAACAACAGGCGATGCTGAAATTGACCAACTGCAATAGAATTCTGGGATAGTAGGAACTGCAGATGCTGGAGAATCCGAGACAACAAGGTGCAGGGCTGGATGAACACAGCAGGCCAAGCAGCATCATAGGAGCAGAGAGGCTGACGTTTCGGGCCTAGACGAAGGGTCTCTGCTCCTCTGATGCTGCTTGGCCTGCTGTGTTCGTCCAGCCCTGCACCTTGTTATCTGCAATAGAATTCTAACATGTGTCAGTGCTGACACCTACTGGCTGTGTTTGGAATTGTAACATTGAATTCTGCTCAAACCAAAAGAACTGCGGATGCTGTAAATCAGAAACAAAAACAAAGTTGCTGGAAAAGCTCAGCAGGTCTGGCAGCATCTGTGGAGGAGAAAACAGAGTTAACGTTTCGGGTCCGCTGACCCTTCCTCAGAACCGATGGTGGCTGGGAAAACGTCAGTTTATATGCAGAAAATAGGGAGATGGGTGGGGTAGGGAGTAAACAATAGGATTGAGCCCAAAGAGAGAGAAAGAACTTTAACGCACCAACCTGCTCCCTGGCCAACATCTCAGTCTCTGGCTTGCTGCAGTGTTCCTGCGAAGTTCAACGCAAGCTGGAGGAACAACACCTCATTTTTCACTTGGGGACCTTGTAGCCCTCTGGACTCAATATTGAGTTCAATAATTTTAGGGGTGAAACTCTCCCATGTCCCAACCCCCTACCCCACACACCAGGCCTTGTTACCACATAGCCTGCCATTACACACAACCTGTTGTTAGTCACTAATTGTCCCCATTAACAACTATTCACCCTCCCAACCTGATCACTATCAACTCCTGTGTCTGTCCAACTGTCTTTGTCTCTCTTTGGGCTCTATCCCTACCTATCGTTTACTCCTTACCCCATTCACATCCTTCTGGTAGTGTGGGGCCCAGAACTGCAAGCAATATTCCAAGTGTAGTCTAACTAAAGTTTGGTAAAGCTGTAGCAAAACTCGCCTGTCCTTAGCAGGAACAAAAACAAAGTTGCTGGAAAATCTCAGCAGGTCTGGCAGCATCTGTGCAGAGAAAATCAGAGTTAACATTTTGGTTAGTGTAAGGTTCTGAGGAAGGGTCACCAGATCCAAAATGTTAATTCTGATTTTCTCTTCACAGATGCTGTCAGACCTGCTGAATTTTTCCAGCAACTTTTGTTTTTGTTCCTGATTTACAGCATCTGCAGTTCTTTTGGTTTTTATTTGTCTGTCCTTTTACTCAATGCCCCTTCAAATGAGGGCAAGCAAGCCATTGGCTTTTTTTTAACCGCCTTTTCTACCTACACTGCCACCTTCAGTGATCTGTGGGCCTGCACACCCAGATCCCTCTGCATATCAATACTCCTAAGGGTTCTGCCATTCAGTGTATAATTTGTACCTGTACTTGACCTTCCAAAATGCATCACCTCACATTTGTCCGGATTAAACTCCACCTGCCATTTTTCTGCCCATGCCTCCAACTAACCTATATCCTGCTGTATCCTCTGACAATCCTCCTCACTATCCTCAACTTGTCTTCGATCACAGGGTGTACCCAAGTGGTTCTTTTCAGATTCGGTTAAGTGTAGTTAAGAGAAGACTTAACAATAGCAATTTATGTAAATATGAGCATTTATTGAGTAATAATAAAAGATGGAAAAGGAAGGAAAAAGAAAAGACTGAACTACGAACATTTATTAAGTAATAAAAAGAATGAAAAAGGAAGGAAAAGTAAACAATGAGCCTCCTGCCTGTTGGCGGCCCCTGGATTGATGGCTTGTCTGAACACTGAGGTTTCTCCCTGGCACTGCTTGCGATCCCAGTCCAAGGTGAAGCCCAACAAGTTGGAACAAAACTCTCTCTCTTATCCAATGTAACAAACAGCCAGTACAGAAAACAGTACAGAAAATCAGCTTTGATTATGCCATCTTTGACACGTACAGGAATGTTCACAGGACTCATTCAAGGTCATGCAGCTTTCAAATATCATCAATAATTTTAGCCATTCAGCCCATCCTATACACAACTCCTCCAATCTTCGTATCATCCGCAAACTTACTAACTAGACCGGCTACATTTTCCTCCAAATCATTTATGTAGACCATGAACAGCAGAGGTCCCAGCAGTGATCTCTGTGGGACACCACTAGTCACAACCCTCCATTCCGAAAAGAATCCTTCCACCACTACCTCCGTCTCCTATGACTAAGTCAGTTCTGTAGACAACAAGGTGCAGGGCTGGATGAACACAGCAGGCCAAGCAGCATCATAGGAGCAGAGAGGCTGACGTTTCGGGCCTAGACCCTTCATC
>NW_025965719.1:0-8251 GCF_021869965.1 Rhincodon typus | reverse complement strand
CCACCCACACTCCCTGGCACACCCTCCCACTCTCCCCTCCACCTCACTCCCCCCACACTCTCCCCTCCCTCATACTCCCCACACACTTCCCCCACACTCTCCCTTGCTCCTCACACCCCCTACACTCTCTCCTCACCCTCACTCCTCCCACACACCCCCTCCCTCACACTCATCCCACTCCCACACTCTCCCCTCCACTCCACGCCCCCAACACTCTCCTCTCACCCACACTCGCACCACATTCCCCCCTCCTACACACACACCCCTTCCACACTCCCACCTCCCTCACCCCATCCCCACACTCCCCCTTCCCCACACTCTCCCCTTCCCCACCCTCTCCCCTTCCCCACAATCCTTCTCTCACATACTCTCCCCTCCACTACATTCTCCCCACCTCCACTTTCCCCTAAACTCTCTCCCTGCCCCATACTCTCCCACCCCAACCAATCTCTACTCCCGCACATGCCCCCCACTCACACACTCTCCCCTCCCACACTCTCATCCCTCCCTACAATTTCCCCTCCACTGCACTCTCCCCTCCCCCACACTATTCCCATCCCCACACTCACCCCTCCCCCACACTCACCCCTACCCCACACTCTCCCCTCCCCCACAGTATGCCCATCCCTACACTCACCCCTCCCCACCATTCTCCCCTCCCCCACACTCTCCCTTCCCCAGATTTTCCCTCACCCACACTGTTCCCTTGCCCATACTCTTCCCTCCCCCTCATTCGCCCCATGCTGACCCCCCTCCACCTTACTCCCCACACTCTCCCCTCTCCCATGCTCTTACACCCGCACAGCCTCCCCACCCCACACTCTCCTCTCCCCTACAATCTTGTTTCCCTCATGCCATCACTACACTCCTCTATATGTTTCTTCCCCTCTCCCTCCCCCACACTCTGTCTTCCCCATGTGACTGGACAGGGAGGATTGTGCAGGATTGGGGTAGGGGTGAGTATGTAGGAGATGACATGGGTGAGCAGGATGGTATGCTGCCTCCGTGATGTTTCTGAGCAGCTACAGGACATCCTGGAGGGAGAGGGTGAACAGCCGGTGGTCATTGTACATGTTGGTAACAATGACATAGGCATAAAAGGGATGAGGTCCTGAAAACTGAATATAGGGAGTTAGGAAGCAAGCTGAAAAGTAGGACCTCAAAGGTAGTAATCTTGGGATTATTGCCAATGCCACTTGTTAGTCAGAGTGTAAATAGCAGGAACTATCGGTCAAACAGGCAGCTAAAGAGATGGTATGATGGCAATGCTTTCAGATTCCTGGGGCATTGGGATGGTACTGGGGAGGTGGAACCAGTACAAACTGCACAGCTTACACCTGGGCAGGACCAGGACTGATGCCAGGGTGAGGGGGCCTGATGCCAGGGTGAGGGGGCCTGATGCCAGAGTGAGGGGGATTTGGTCACATGCTTGGGGAGGCTTTAAACTAAAATGGCAGGGTAATGGGAACCTAAACGGGATGGCAGGAGAGAGAGGAATAAGGGCAAAAAACAAAAGATGGAACGGGAAATAAGGGAAGTGACAGGTAGAGGATTCAAGCCACAGTTCAAACTAATGTAAACAGGACTAAAAATGTTAAAAATACAAGACACCAGTCTTAAAATGTGGAACATTTGCAGTAGAGTGGAAAATTAGCCATGCAGGTAGCTGTAAACAGGTGTGATATTGTGGCGATCAGAAAGACATTGCAGGAACGTGAATACGCCTGAGTATTCAGTATTTAGGAAGGATAGACAAAAAGGAAAGGGAGGTGGGGGAGCATTGCTGGTTAAACAGGACATTAACTGAATTGTGAGGAAGGATTGTAAAACTGGACAGCCCTATTCGAAAAGACAAAACACATGTAACTACAGGCTGATTAGCCTCACATCTATTGCTGGAAAAGTACTGGAATCAATTATGAAGGAAGTAACAGCAGAACATTTGGAAAATCATAATCTAATCAAGCAGAGTGAACATGGCTAGGGAAACTGTGTCTGATCTTAACTTATTGGTGTTATCGCTAGACTATTAGTCCAGACATCCAAGTGATGATCTGGGGACCTCAGTTCAAATCCTGCCACGATCGTGAATCCATTGTTGATTTTTGGAAACACCCAACTGATTCACTAATGTCCTTTAGGGAAGGAAACTGCCATCCTTACCTGGTCTGGCCTACATGTGACTCCAGACCCACAGCAATGTGGCTGACTCTTAAACTGCCCTCTGGGCAATTAGGGATGAGCAATAAATGCTGGCCTAGCCAGTGACGCCCACATTCCATGAACAAATTTTTAAAGAATTAAAGTTTTTCAAGGAAGTCTCAACCAGAGTGGAAAAAGGGGGAACCAGGAAATGTGTTGCATATGGACTTCTACAAGGTGTTTGACAAGAGGAACGGTGGGGGGGTCTCATAGAAACATATAAAATTCTGATGGCACTGGACAGGTTGGATACGGGAAGAATGTTCCAATGTTGGGGAAGTCTAGAACTAGGGGTCACGGTCTAAGAATAAGGGGTAAGCCATTCAGGACTGAGATAAGGAAGAATTTCTTCACTCAGAGAGTAGTGAACCTGTGGAATTCTCTCCCACAGGAAGCTGTTGGGGCCAGTTCATTAGATATATTCAAGAGAGAGCTGGACATGACCTTTGTGGCTAAAGGGACCAAGGGGTATGGGGAGAGGGTGGGAGTGGGATACTGAGATTGTATGATTAGCCATGATCGTATTGAATGGTGGTGCAAGCTTGAAGGGCCGAATGGCCTACTCCTGCACCTATTTTCTATGTTTCTATGCACCTCCCAAAAGGTTAAATTATAAAATAAGAGCCCATGGTGTTGGAGAAAAGGATATTGGTGTGGAATGTAGGGAATTGTCTAATGGGCAAGAAACAGTGAGTGGGGATAAGGGGTTCTTTTTCAGGTTGGTGATCCTTGACCAACCTTGATCCTGGGTTCCACAGGGATCAGTGCTGGGACCACAATTTATATTAGTGACTGGGAGAAAGGAATTTACTGTAGCCACATTTGCAGACACCACAAAAATAGGCGGAAAGACGTGTTGCAAGAGGGATACAGTTTACAGAGAGATATTGGTGTGTCAAATAAGTGGGCACACAGTTGGCAAATGGAGTATAATGTAGGAAAATGTTAAATTGTTCATTTTGGAATATTATTTAAATGGAGAAAAGCTACAGAAAGCTGCAACACAAAGGAACTTGGGGGAACTTGTGCATGAAACACAGAAAGCTAGCACACAGAGCAGTAGGTAATCAGGAAGGCAAATGGAATGTAGGCCCTTATTTCAAGGGATGGGTTATAAGTGTAAGGAAGTCTTACTGCTACTGTACAAGGTACTGATGAGACCACATCTGGCATACTGTGGGCAGTTTTTGAAGGAATTATATTCTTTCACTGGGGGCAGTTCAGAAAAAGTTCACTAGAATGATCCATGATATGGAGGGAACGTTTTCAGAGTGAAGATTAAACAGGTTGGGACTGTACTCACTGGAGTTTAGAAGAATGAGAGATGATCTCATTGAAACATACAGGATTCTTAAGGGGTTTGACAGGGTCAGTAGTGAGAGGATGTTTCCCCTCATGGGAGAGTCTAGGACCAGAGGGGCAGAGTCTCAGGATAAAGGGCACCCATTTGAGACTAAGATGAGGAAGAACTTCTTCTCTCAGAGGGTTGTGATCTTTAGAACTCCTTGCCACAGAGAGCTGTGGGGGCAGTATCTTGTAATAATTTAAGGCTGAGATAGACAGATTCTGGATCAGTCAGGGAAATCGAGGTTTATGGGGAAAAGGCAGGAAAGTGGATGTGAGGAATGTCAGATCAGCCATGATCCTATTCAATGGTAGAGCAGGCTCGAGGGGCGGAATGCCCTCCTGCTGTTCCTCTTCTCTCTGTTTTGACAGAGTGGCTGTGGGGAGGTTGATGGAGAGGGGTTTGGATGAGTGACGAACCACTGCATTCTGGGGCTGGGTTACAATCTATGTGGAGTGCTGGGGCAGAGTTATACAGACACAGAGAGAGAAAGAGAGAGAAGGAGAGAGATAGTCACACAGACAGAAAGAGGGGGACAGACACAAGGTGACAGATAGTCATACGGATACAGACAGACACACAGAGAGAGACAGTCACACAGAGACACACAGAAACACAGAGATAGATAGTCACACAGACAGACAGAGACAGACACAGAGAGACACATAGTCACACAGACACACAGAGAGACACACAGAAACAGATAGGTACACAGATAGAGACAGACACACAGAGACGGACAGACGCAGAGAGAGAGTCACACAGAGACACACAGAGAGAGACAGAGAGAGAGAGAGAGAGATAGTCACACAGATACACACAGACACGCAGAGATAGATAGTCACACAGACAGACACGCAGAAACAGATAGGTACACAGACAGAGACACAGACAGACTGAAACACAGACAGACACATGTCAATCAGACCCAGAAGGTGCACATTGCTGTGTCTGACCTGGTGCGAGGTAATTGTATCCTTCCAGGTTGACAGCTCATTGACTGTCGCTTGATGCTGTAAATCCACCAATGCCTGTCGCTTCATTATTAGCTCCTGTTAAATCACACACAAAATGTAAGACAGAATCAGTCTCAAACACCTGAGCTTCATGTTTATTGTGAGACATTTTAAAAAATCTTTTACACAATTTTGAGATTGCTAGCTGGCCAGTATTTATTGCCCGTCCCTAGTTGCCCCCTTGACAAGGTGGGGGTGAGCTGCCTTCTTGGACCGCTGCAGTCCACCTGCTATGGGTTGACCCACAATGCCCTTAGGGAGGGTATTCCAGGATTTTGAACCAGTGACAGTGAAGGAACAGTGATATATTCCCAAGTCAGGACGGTGAGTGACTTGAAGGGGAACTTGCAGGGGTGATGTTCCCATGTATCTGCTGCCCTTATCCTTCTAGATGGAAGTGGTTCTGAGTTTGGAAGGTGCTGTCTGAGGATCTTTGGTGAGTTTCTGCAGTGTATCTTGTAGATAGTACACACTGCTGCTACTGAGCGTCGGTGGTGGAGGGAGTGGATACTTGTGGATGTGGTGCCAATCAAGTGAGTTGCTTTGTCCTGGATGGTGTTGAGCTTCTTGAGTGTTGCTGGGACTACACCCATCCAGACAAGTGGGGAGTATTCTATCACACTCCTGACTTTTGGACGGTGGACAGGTTTTGGGGAATCAGAAGGTGAGTTACTCACTGACCTGCTCTTGTGGTTTCAGGATGTTAATTGTGGGGGATTCAGTGATGATTCACCATTGAATGCCAATAATTAGATTTTCTCTTATTGATGGTGGTCATAGCCTGACATTTGTGTGAAGTGAATGTTACTTGCTACTTGTCAGGCCAAGCCTATATATTGTCCAGATCTTGTTGCATTTGAACACAGACTGCTTCAGTATCTGAGGAGTCATGAATGGTGCTGAACATTGTGTAAATCATCAGCAAACATTCCCACTTCTGACCTTATGATGGAGGGAAGGTCATTGTGGAAGCAGCTGAAGATGGTTGGGCCTAGGACACTACCCTGAGGAACTCCTGCAGAGATGTCCTGGAGCTGAGATGACTGACCTCCAACAACCACAGCCATCTTCCTATGCTTCAGGAATGACTTCAACCACCAGAAAGTTTCTCCCTATTCCCATTGATTCCTCTTCCCCAGGTTGTATTGATGCCACCCTTGGTCGAATGCAGCCTTGATGTCAAGGGCTGTCACTCTCACCTCACCTCTGGAATTCAGCTCTTTTGTCCATGTTTGAACCAAGGCTGTAATGAGATCAGGAGCTGAGTGGCCCTGGCGGAACCCAAACTGGGTGTCACTGAGCAGGGGCTGCTTGATAGCACTGTTACTGACGCCTTCCATCACTTTACTGATGGGGCAGTAATTGGCTGGGTTGGATTTGTTCTACTTTTTTGTCTACAAGACATACATGGGCAATATTCCACTTTGTCGGGTAGATACCTGTGTCATTAACTGTACTGGAACAGCTTGGCTGGGGGAGCGGCAAGTTCTGGAGCACAAGTCTTCAGTACTATTGCCAGAATGTTGTCAGGGCCTGTAGCCTTTGCAGTATCCAGTACCCTTCTGCTCTGTCCATTGAACCAGGGTTGATCCCCTGGCTTGATGGTCATTGTTGAGTGGGGGATATTCTGGGCCATGAGGTTACAGATTGTGCTGGAGTACAATTCTGCTGCTGTTGATGGCGCACAGCATCTCATAGATGCCCAGTTTCAAGTCACTAGATCTGAATCTTAATAAGATGACACTAAAATAGGCAGTATCATGGACAGTGAGGAAGGTTATCAGAAATTGCAGCGGGATCTTGATCAGCTGGGGAAGTGTGCCGAGAAATGGCAAATGGAGTTTAACATAGATAAAGAGGTGTTACATTTTGGAAAGTCAAATCAAGGTAGGAGTTTCACAGGGAATGTTAGGGCTTTAAGGAGTGTAGTGGAACAGAGGGACCTTGAAGTTCAGGTACACAGTTCTCTGAAAGTGGAGTCACAGGTAGACAGGGCAGTGAAGAAGGCTTTTGGCAACTGCTCTTCATCAGTCAGGGCGTTGAGTATAGATGTTGGGAAGTTATGATGCAGCTGTACATGATGTTGGTGAGGCTGCACTTGGAGTATTGAGTTCAGTTTGGTCACCTGATCTTGAGTTTGATCATGAGAGGCATGGATAGGGTGAATGCATTCAGTCTTCTTCCCAAGGTTGGGGATTCGGGGACTAGAGGGCATCAATTTAAGGTAAGAAGAGAAAGAATACATAGGAACCTGAGGGGCAACTATTTTACACAGAGGCTGGTATGCATATGGAATGAGCTGCCAGAGGAAGTGGTTGAGGTGGGTACATTAACAACATTTACAAGGCATTTGAACAAACACATGAATAGGAAAGGTTTAGAAGGATGTAGGCCAAGTGCAGGGAAATAGGATTACCATGGATGGACATTTAAGTTTGGGCCTAAGTGCCTGTCTCTGTGCTGTAGGACTCTGTGACTCGAAGTGGGACAATGAGTCAATCTGGTTTAAGATGTCAATTGTTGGAGCTGCTTTAATATTGTGGATTTCTAATGTTTCTTTGTAGCTGAAGATAGTGAGGTAGTACCCAAAGTTGGTGCAATGAATTGGTTACCAACAAGCAGTGGAATTGGATGAGTCCCAGTGGCTGCAAGCCTGCCTCAGGATTTCCAAACTAAGCTCGGTACCCTGAGTTCGGACATGGCACATGGTCGCAATTTCAAGGAAATCCTGAAACCCACCCTGAAAAATGCAATCTCATCACTGAACATCCCTAGGCCAAGATCACCCAAAATGGAGAAAAAGAATCTGAGATGATGCCAGGCATCTCGAGCTTCTCTAACAGACCCGATGGAGGCCAAGAACCAATAGCAGAGGAGGGTGTGAAATCCTAAACAAACCCCCAACAATCCACCTCTTCCCCACATGTGGCTGGCTGTATGGATCTAGCTTTGTAATGTTCCATCACCTCAGGCCTGACCGTGGCAGAGTGGAAGCAATCATGCTTGATCCCAACAGGCTGCCTTTGGGAAAGGTTCATGATGTAGTTACTGAGACAGATTTCAATTTCAGCTGCACGCACACTATTACTACCAGTTAGTAAAATTAATGCTAACTTTTGTAGATGTTTTTTATATTTGCGCATGGGATGTGGGTGTCTCTGGCTGTGCCACTATTTGTTCCCCTATTCCTAGTTGCCCCTTGAGAAGGTGCTGCGTTCTGGAACTGCTGCAATCCATGTGCTGTAGGTAGGCCACAATGTCCTCAGGGAGGGAATTCTGAGATTTTGACCCAGCAACACTGAAGGAACATAAATATATTTCCAGGTCAGAATGGTGACAGACTTGAATATAAAACCAGGAGGATTAGGTCATTAAGCCGCTCAACACTGTTCTGCTATTCGCACAATCTGGCAGATCTGATCTTGGCCTGGCCTCCATCTCACTTTGTAGGGGGTGGCGTTCCTATGGATCTGCTGTCCTTGCCCTTCTAAGACGGTAGATTTAGGTTAGTTGAGCTGTGACAACAAGGCCAATATCTTACTGATCTTCACCCAGTAAACCTTCCCAATATTGGAAATTGTTAATTCTAATGATCTGGTAGTTAGTTATTTTAAAACTCTTTCTCACTAAATTACTGAGATTGAATGGCCCAATAGAAAAACAAGTCTTTGCTTTGCTGAGGTGATCA
>NW_025965718.1:155567-160000 GCF_021869965.1 Rhincodon typus | reverse complement strand
TTTCGTCTCTTCCTTCCTCAGTTTCCCCATTTTCTCTCACAAAATCAACCTCCTCCAACAGCAAATCCAGGTCAGAGTTCAGTCTCGCTCCCTCCCCTTCGTCCTCTCTGGTACTTCCAAAACTTTCCATTAGCCAACCCACTCCCTGCCTTACAAGTTTAAATTTTAAGCTAGCATGGTGGCTCAGTGGTTAGCACTGCTGCCTCATAGTACCAGAGTTTCAGGTTCAGTTCCACCCTCAGGTGACTGTCTGTGTGGAGTTTACACATTCTCTCTGTGTCGGTGCAGGTCTCCTCCTGCTACTCTGGTTTCAGAGGGTTGGTTTGGGCTGAATTGCATGCTTCCTCACAGTACAGACTCTATGATCACTAAATCCACTTGCCCTACCCTGTTTACTCTTTCAGCCAGGAGGTTAGTTCCATTTCTGCTCAGCTGAAGCCCATCTCTTTTGAGCAGCTTTCTCCTTCCCCAAAAGTGATCCCAATGTCCCAAAAATTTAAACCCCTCCCCTTCTACACCATCCATCAAGCCATGCATTTACCTCCCTGATCTGCCTTTGCCTAAATAGTGAAGCTCATGTCACAGGTTGTATTTCTGAGATTACTACCCTTGATGTCTTGCATTTCAATCTACTCCCTAACTCCTGAAAACTGATCAGGCACAGTCCTCCAAGCCATCCCTCCCTTGGTTGTTGCTTCCCACATGAACCCTCTATAACGGACAGTCAATTTGATATCACCTGTTTTATATTCCAATGAAGTTGAATCCTCCAGCAATTGGGTCATAGATATAACAGGAAGGCAGTCAAAGTGAAAACTTTGAAAAAATTACTTCATAGATAATTACAAAAGAAACTAATTTCATGTCTACATTTCAGCAGGAAATTACCAATTAACAAGTGTATTGCCCACAAGTATTGCAATTGCATTTTATATGCCAAGATGGAAAACACAGTATTGCACACATTAGCAACTGTTCAAACTCATTATTTAATCACATCATTCTTTGCTTCTGGCTTGGATGATGCGCTTGATATCCTGTCATGCATTTCCCTGTGGTAATCCATAGAAAAGAATATATATTAGGACAATAAAAGTTGCATAATCTTCCTAAATAAATTTGTGCCTGGCAGGAGATGACGGACTGTAAAAGGAAAACTGATGCTGAAAATCTGAATGCATCATATGCCTCTTTTTCTTCCTTATTTTCTCATCAATATCCTCAATCATTCAGGGTAGTTTAGCCTTGGGTACCCCGTATTTATTTCTCATGGATAAGTACAGAGCTTGCACTCTATTCATCTCCCGTTTGAAATTCTCCTTTTCTTCATTCGTTGTATTATTCACAAAAGTGCTGGTCACATTCAGCGGTTCGGGCAGTATCCATGAAGAGAGAAGTAGAGTTAATGGCTTGGATTCTTCCAGCCCTTCAGAAATGGGAACTGGGTGAGTTGGCAATGTGGTGTGGGAAGGACAGCTTCATCCCTTCTTATTGTTGCAGCGTGTTACCCAGGGTTTAAAATCTAGCATCACAACCACCCATCAGGCACTCAAGGGCTCAGCTAAGGATCATTTTTCATTTTCCTGGGCATTCTGCTCGAGATGGAATTTGGGGAGAGCTCCGTGAAGCCCTGGTGGCCTCCGATCAGGCTGATGGGGAGAGACAGACCATCTTTGATGGATGACTTATTGTCTAAATCTCCACCAGTGCACCACAACAACTAATCACGCATCCACATAATGGGGAGGCAGTCACTTTCTAGTAATATCACTGGCCTGGTAATCCAGAGGTCCAGGCTAGTACTTGGGGGACATGGGTTCAAATCCCATGAAGGCAGCTGGTGAAATTAAATTCACTCAATAAACCTGGAGTAGAAATTTAGCCACAACAAGCATCATCAACTGTACTGAACAAAACAAAAACCTATCTGCTTTACTGATGCCTTTTAAGAAAGGAAATTTGCCATCCTAACCTGGTTTGGCCTACATATGACTCCATACCCAAAGCATTGTGCTTGACTTTGAATTACCTTCTGAAGTGGCCTAGAAAGCCACTCAGTTCAATGGCAATTAGAGATGGACAGCAAACACTGGCCTTGCCAGCAAGGCCAATGAAAGAATAAAGACAAGTCCTCTCCCAACAGCTACAGTGGGCCATCTGCACAGCTCCAACTGTTCAACATTAACTCTGTTTTAAAGTTACTTGCAAAAGAAACAAATTTAAGGTGAGAAAAAACCTTCTTGACCTGAGTGGTTTGTGTTTTGGAACGTACTGCCTGGAAGTATGGTGGAGGCAGGTATAATGAGGCACTCAAGAGGGTGTAGGATGAAATAGGAACAAGTGTATGGGGAAAGCTAAGGAGAATGGCACTAAGTCATGATGCTCATTTGGAGGGCATTTGGAGGATTGATTTGTATGCAAATCAGAACACCACGTAAAATAATAAGGATGATATAAAGAAGCTATTCATGAGGACAGGAAATATTTGTATGTCAGTTACTTAAAATTACACCCATGCATGGGACTGTATTCATAAGTATGAGTGTTTGTAAATCCTTGTTTGCTGTGATCTGTCCTTGTTTGCTATGACTTGCCCGTACTGCTTGCAAAACAAAACTTTCACTGTACTTTGATACATGTGACAACAACAATGGGCAAAATGGCCTCCTTTTGCAACAGAGCACCTTTTTTAGCCAGTTATTCTGCCGTTTGAAGCTCCCTCTCACTCTCAAGATACACCCACAGCACTGTCCACCATAGACGTTGGCCATACTGAAACTGTGGAGCTGAAAGCCCTCTGATTGGGTCAGTAGCTTTACTGAGGAAGTGGTTATGTTTGGGGCAGGCCACCTTCCTCATCTTGAACCTATCCAAAGTATTGCTGTCATTCTTAACTTCCCCTGTGCAATTCAGTCAACATCACTTTGCTTGGCAACCCTCAGTTTCCATGGTTGTTAATGCCTGCATTTAAAACTTTCTTTTCTTCTTTTCAAATCTCTCCACAATCTTGGCCCTTTCTGCCTCTGTGACATTCTTCAGTTCTCCAGGGTATCTACACTTGCTGAAATATGCTCTCGCACATTGTCATATTGTTTCACCATTCATCTGTCAAGGCCTTAAATTCTGGAACATGCACTCTAGTTTTTTTTTCATCTCCACCTCTCTTTGCACCTTTGCTATGCTCTTTAAAATCCCCTTTTTAGTCAAGCTTGTGGTCTCTATCTCCATATGTGACCCACTGTCAAATTTTGTTTGATAACATGCTATGAAGTGCTTTAGGAAGTTTTACTCTGTCAAAGGAACTATATAAATCCAGCTTTCTGTTTTTGGAAAATTGAGTGTTGATAAAGTAATTTCCTCTTTATTTGTTATTCCTTCATTTTTTGTGGACAGTGGTGGGGGGTTACTGGAGCAATTGGAACAGATATACGAGTGTTGACAACCAAAAATCAAAGGTAATGCTAATGGTGGTAAAGAATAGGCAGGTGTGCAAAACATAGCAATACAAAATGTGCAGTGTTTTGAAATGCATTAAAAAATTGTGCTTCATTGCCATATGAATGCAATATTGACTGCAAAAATCTGTGACCATATTGAAAAGAGTGTTAAAAATCAGTTTGGATTGTTGACGACAAGCAAGGCATTAGAGAAATACAAAGTCTTTATAACATGTGGTTAAGGTGAGGTGGTGACAGAGTGGTATTGACACAAGGCTAATGATTCTAGACCCTAGGACAGCATTTTGGGAACATGGATTCGAATCCCACCAGGGCAGGTTGAATTCAATAAAAATCCGACATAAAGACCCTGACCTAATGGTGGCCACTGACCTCATTTAGTTCACGAATGTCCTTTAGGGAAAAAATCTGCCATTCTCATCTGGCCTGGCCTACATATGACTCTAGACCCACAACGCTGTGTTTGATAGCCCTCAGGGCAACTAGGGATAGGCAATAAATATTGACCCAGCCAGTGGTGCCCACATCCCATGAATGAATGATCAAAAAAGTCTTTGGAATACCCTCCAATCTAGGAACACCACTTCTTGAATATTGTACTAAAGTGTGGGCTGGATTTCAAAGCATCATCCATCAATATAATGGAAAGCATTCCCTGAGACCACTGACCTTTCTCACAACACACGCTTGTGGAAGATGGCTCTGCACTCAACGTCTGCTTCTGATTGGATGGTTGTTGTAAAGACTGTTTGTTCAGGTTGATCGGGAGTGTCTGACTCTGAGCCAAACAAGGCAAGCTTCTTCTGGATGGGGTCAATGGCTGTTCGTGGATGATGCCACTAATACTTGTGTTCATTCCTGAAAGAGAAAGCAGAATCATAATTTCCAGAGATAGTAGGAACTGCAGATGCTGGAGAATCTGAGATACCAAGGTGTAGAGCTGGATGAACACAGCAGGCCAAGCAGCATCAGAGG
>NW_025965718.1:153326-155067 GCF_021869965.1 Rhincodon typus | reverse complement strand
TATGGATGATAATGGAATAGTTTAGGTTAGATGGGCTTCAGATTGGTTTCACAGGACGGCGCAACATCGAGGGCCGAAGGGCCTGTACTGCGCTGTAATGTTCTATGTTCTATGTTCTATGAAATTAGTTTTTCAATTAAAATCTCCAGCAATAACTGAAACCAGAACGAATATGATGTGACACTTGCAAAAATTAAACTTCTATGCTAGAGAGGTTGTTTGTCGCTAATTAATACTACCAGACTTGAAAGGACAAACCTAACTTTTTTCTGGTGTGTTTGATAAATACACATCACTTCAGTACCTTAAGTTCATAGTGTTACATACATTTGAATGTTGAGTTTCTCACTAAGATACCAATATGTTGAAACATCTGATAAGGCAAAGCAAGTGGAGCAGCAACTTCCTGATTTTGGTATTTCACCCTGAACGTATGGCTGCTAGAAATTGTTTCAGATTTACCCTTTAATAAACATTAAAATGTGAATTACTGTGAGTGCTTATATGGAAGAATTGATTGGTGTTCCATAGCTCAGCAAACAAAACTTCAATTATACTTAATTCAATGTTAAACAAGGATGACTTGGATAGAGTGTGATTGTTTTTAACCATGTAGCATACTTAAGGGCTTGACAGAGTAAATGCTGAGAAGATTGTTCCCCTTATGGGTAACCAGCAGACATAGACACAGAATAAAGGAATGCCAATTTAAGACTGAGATGAGGAGGAATTTCTGCTCTCAGGGGACTATGAATCTCTGGAACTCCTTGTCCCCAACAGTCTTTCTGTATATTTAAGGCTGACGCAGATTTTTGATCAGTAGGGGAATCAAGGATTACAGGGAAAGGGCAGGAAAGTGGACATCAGGAATATGGTCCTATTGAATGGCAGGGCAGGCTTGAGGGGCAAATAGCATTCCCCGTTCCCATTTCTTACGGTTTTTTATTAAAATATGTATACATTTACCTAAATTACCAATATTATCACTTGTATTCAATGCTGCATGGAATTTCATACACTTTCAAATCACAGTCTTCCACTGCTGAATATTAACCAACATAATTCAAAATTTGATATTGTACAGTTTTGCAATAATCACTTCTGACTAGCATCCCATTGACTATCGATTCAGTTCAGCATGATTTGTTAATTACTGTGCTGATGTTCCTTGGCTTTCAAAGTGTTACCTGAGTCTATCAATATTCCTAGCTTTCATTCCGCTTTACCATTAGTATATCTGTGATGTTCATAAACAATGTATGTAATTCATTTTTCTTCTAAGATGTGACCTGCAGCAACCACATCTCTGCCTGTAGAGTTGCTCAGCATTTGTGTCCTTTCTTTCAGAGGTCATCGCCAAATCAGCAGCTGTTAAATCGCTCATTTCTATTGTGTAATAACAAGTCTGTGTGAGCTGGTTTTCAATGGCATCTACTCTTGCTGGAGCTACCCTTTCCCTGAGGTTGTTGACTTGCTCGCCGAACTGGCTTGTTCTCGTTCAGACGTTTCATCACCATGCTGGGTGACATCATCAGTGGAACCTCCGATGAAGCGATGTTATTCTACTCCACTTGGAATTTATACTGTTTGGTCCATTATGGTGAGTAGTGTTGTTTCCAGTTTTGGTCTGTATGGGTTTGCATATGGGGTCCAATTCTATATGTTTTTCATGATTGCATTACGGTTGGAGAATCATGACTCTAGGAATTCCCGTGCGTGTCTATGTTTGGCTTGGGCTACT
>NW_025965718.1:151985-152826 GCF_021869965.1 Rhincodon typus | reverse complement strand
GTGAGAGTGGGAACAAGCAGCACTGAGTTGGTGAGAAAGGGAACACGCAGCCCCGAGGTGGTGAGAGTGGGAACAGGCAGTGAGAGCAGGAACAGGCAGCCCTGAGGTGGGTGGAAAGGGAACAGGCAGTGAGAGCAGGAACAGGCAGCCCTGAGGTGGTTAGAAAGGGAACAGGCATGAGAGAGCGGAAACAGGCAGCTCCGAGGCGGTGAGAGCAGAAACAGGCAGCCCCGAGGTGGTGAGAGCTGGAACAGGCAGCCCCGAGGCTGTGAGAGCAGGAACAGGCAGCCCCAAGACGGTGAGAGTGGGAACAAGCAGCACTGAGTTGGTGAGAAAGGGAACACGCAGCCCCAAGGTGGTGAGAGTGGGAACAGGCAGTGAGAGCAGGAACAGGCAGCCCTGAGTCAGGGCGATTGGGAAGAGGCAGGACCAAGGGGGTGAGAGTAGGAACAGGCAGCACTGAGACGGTGAGAGTGGGAACTGGCAGCCGTGATGCGGTGACAGCAGGAACAGGCAGCCCTGAGGTGGTGAGAGTGGGAAAAGGCATCCGGGATGCGGTGAGAGTGCGAACAGGCAGCCCTGAGGCTGTGAGAGTGGGAAAAGGCAGCCGCAATGCGGTGAGAGCAGGACCAGGCAGCCCCGGGGCGGAGAGAGTGGGAAAAGGCAGCCCCGAGGCGGTGAGAGAGGGAACAGGCAGTGAGAGTGTGAACAGGCAGACCCGAGGCGGTGCGAGACGGAAGAGGCAGCTCGAGTCGAAGAGAGAGGGAACAGGCAGCCCCGAGGCGGTGACAGTGCGAACAGGCAGTGAGAGTATGAACAGGCAGCCCCAAGGTGGTGAGAG
>NW_025965718.1:150916-151485 GCF_021869965.1 Rhincodon typus | reverse complement strand
CACTGAGACGGTGAGAGTGGGAACAGGCAGCCCCAAGGTGGTGAGAGGAGGAACAGGCAGCCCCGAGGCTGTGAGAGTGGGAAGAGACAGACCCGAGGTGGTGAGAGAAGGAACAGGCAGCCCCAAGACGGTGAGAGTGGGAACAAGCAGCACTGAGTTGGTGAGAAAGGGAACACGCAGCCCCGAGGTGGTGAGAGTGGGAACAGGCAGTGAGAGCAGGAACAGGCAGCCCTGAGGCAGGGCGATTGGGAACAGGCAGGACCAAGGGGGTGAGAGTAGGAACAGGCAGCACTGAGACGGTGAGAGTGGGAACAGGCAGCCGTGATGCGGTGATAGCAGGAACAGGCAGCCCTGAGGTGGTGAGAGTGGGAAAAGGCATCCGGGATGCGGTGAGAGTGCGAACAGGCAGCCCTGAGGCTGTGAGAGTGGGAAAAGGCAGCCGCGATGCGGTGAGAGCAGGAACAGGCAGCCCCGGGGCGGTGAGAGTGGGAAAAGGCAGCCCCGAGGCGGTGAGAGTGGGAACAGGCAGTGAGAGTGTGAACAGGCAGCCCCGAGGCGGTGCGAGACGG
>NW_025965718.1:148590-150416 GCF_021869965.1 Rhincodon typus | reverse complement strand
TCCCACTCTCACCACCTTGGGGCTGCCTGTTCCCTCTCTCACCACATTGGTGCTGCCTGTTCCCTCTCTCACCACATCGGTGCTGCCTGTTCCCGTTCTCACCATCTTGGGGATGCCTGTCCCCGCTCTCACCACCTCGGGGCTGACTGTTCCCACTCTCACCAATTTAGGGGTGCCTGTTCCCTCTCTCATCGACTTGGAGCTGCCTGTTCCCACTCTCACGACCTCGGGACTGCCTGTTCCCTCTCTCACCACATTGGTGCTGCCTGTTCCCTCTCTCATCGACTTGTGGGTGCCTGTTCCCGCTCTCACCACCTCAGGGCTGACTGTTCCCACTCTCACCACCTCAGGGCTGCCTGTTCCCACTCTCACGAACTCGGGGCTGCCTGTTCCCACTCTCACCACCTCAGGGCTGACTGTTCCCACTCTCACCACCTCGGGGCTGCCTATTCCTGCTCTCACCGCCTCGGGTCTGCAGGTTCCCACTCTCACTACCTCGGGTCTGCCTGTTCCATCTCTCACCGCCTCGGGGCTGCCCGTTCCCATCTCACTGCCTGTTCCCACTGTCACCGCCTCGGGGCTGCATGTTCCCGCTCTCACCACCTCGGGGCAGACTGTTCCCACTGTCACTGCCTATTCACAGTCTCATCTTCTCGGGGCTGCCTGTTCCCACTCTCACCACCTCGGGGCTGCCTTTTCCCACTCTCACCGCCTGTTACCACTCTCACCACATCGGGGCTGCCTGTTCCCGCTCTCAACGCCTCGGGGCTGACTGTTCCCAATCTCACTGCCTGTAGCCACAGTCACCGCCTCGGGGATGCCTGTCTCATCTCACAGCAACTCGAGCTGCCTCTTCCCTCTCTCACCACCTCGGGGCTGCCTGTTCCCAATCTCACAGCCTCGGGGCTGCCTGTTCCATCTCTCACTGCCTCGGGGCTGCCTTTTCCCACTCTCACCACCTCGGGTCTGCCTGTTCCCGCTCTCACCACCTCGGGGCAGCCTGTTCCCACTGTCACTGCCTATTCACAGTCTCATCTTCTCGGGGCTGCCTGTTCCCACTCTCACCACCTCAGGTCTGCCTCTTCCCACTCTCACCACCTCGGGTCTGCCTGTTCCCACTCTCACCGCCTCGGGGCTGACTGTTCCTGCTCTCATCGCCTCGGGGCTGCCTGTTCCCACTCTCACTGCCGGTTCCCACTCTCACTACCTCGGGGCTGCCTGTTCCCGCTCTCAGTGACTCGAGCTGCCTTTTCCTGCCCTCACCGCCTGTTACCACTCTCATCACATCGCAGCTGCCTGTTCCCGCTCTCAACACCTCGGGGCTGACTGTTCACAATCTCACTGCCTGTTCCCACGGTCACCGCCTCGGGGCTGCCTGTTCCCACTCGCGCCGTCTCAGGGCTGCCTTTTCCCACTCTCACCACCTCAGGGCTGCCTTTTCCCACTCTCACCATCTCGGGGCTGCCTGTTCCTGCTCTCACCACCTCGGGGCAGCCTGTTCCCACTGTCACTGCCTATTCACAGTCTCATCTTCTCGGGGCTGCCTGTTCCCACTCTCACCACCTCGGGTCTGCCTCTTCCCACTCTCACCGCCTCAGGGCTGACTGTTCCTGCTCTCATCGCCTCGGGGCTGCCTGTTCCCACTCTCACTGCCTGTTCCCACTCTCACCACCTCGGGACTGCCTGTTCCCGCTCTCAGTGACTCGAGCTGCCTTTTCGCACTCTCACCGCCTGTTACCACTCTCACCACATCGGGGCTGCCTGTTCCCGCTCTCAACGCCTCGGGGCTGACTGTTCCCAATCTCACTGCCTGTTCCCACGGTCAC
>NW_025965718.1:146860-148580 GCF_021869965.1 Rhincodon typus | reverse complement strand
CTGTTCCCGCTCTCACCACCTCGGGGCAGCCTGTTCCCACTGTCACTGCCTATTCACAGTCTCATCTTCTTGGGGCTGCCTGTTCCCACACTCACCACCTCGGGTCTGCCTCTTCCCACTCTCACCGCCTCGGGGCTGACTGTTCCTGTTCTCATCGCCTCGGGGCTGCCTGTTCCCACTCTCACTGCCTGTTCCCACTCTCACCACCTCGGGGCTGCCTGTTCCCACTCTCAGTGACTCGAGCTGCCTTTTCGCACTCTCACCGCCTGTTACCACTCTCACCACCTCGGGGCTGCCTGTTCCCTTTCTCACCACATCGGTGCTGCCTGTTCCCGCTCTCACCACCTCGGGGCTGGCTGTTCCCACTCTCACCAATTTGGTGCGGCCTGTTCCCTCTCTCATCGACTTGTAGATGCCTTTTCCCGCCCTCACTGCCTGTTACCACTCTCATCACATCGCGGCTGCCTGTTCCCGCTCTCAACACCTCGGGGCTGACTGTTCCCAATCTCACTGCCTGTTCCCACGGTCACCGCCTCGGGGCTGCCTGTTCCCACTCTCGCCGTCTCAGGGTTGCCTGTTCCCGCTCTCACCACCTCGGGGCAGCCTGTTCCCACTGTCACTGCCTATTCACAGTCTCATCTTCTCGGGGCTGCCTGTTCCCACTCTCACCGCCTCGGGGCTGACTGTTCCTGCTCTCATCGCCTCGGGGCTGCCTCTTCCCACTCTCACTGCCTGTTCCCACTCTCACCACCTCGGGGCTGCCTGTTCCCGCTGTCAGTGACTCGACCTGCCTTTTTCCGCTCTCACCGCATGTTACCACTCTCACCACATCGGGACTGCCTCTTCCATCTCTCACCGCCTCGGGGCTGCTTGTTCCCATCTCACTGCCTGTTCCCAATGTCACCGCCTCTTGGCTGCCTGTTCCCACTCTCACCGCCTTGGTCCTGCCTGTTCCCAATCTCACTGCCTCGGGGCTGCCTGTTCCCTCTCTCACCGCCTTGGGGCTGCCTTTTCCCACTCTCACCACATCGGGGCTGCCTGTTCCCTCTATCACCACCTCGGGGCTGTCTGTTCCCACTGTCACTGCCTATTCACAGTCTCATCTTCTCGGGGCTGCCTGTTCCCACTCTCACCGCCTCGGGGCTGACTGTTCCCACTCTCACCACCTCGGGGCTGCCTGTTCCCTCTCTCACCACCTTGGGGCTCCCTGTTCCCTCTCTCACTGCCTCGGGGCTGCCTGTTCCCACTCTCACCACCTCAGAGCTGCCTGTTCCCATTCTCACCACCTCGGGGCTGCCTATTCCCATTCTCACCGCCTCGGGGCTGCCTGTTCCCACTCTCGCCGTCTCAGGGCTACCTCTTCCCACTCTCACCTCCTGGGAGCTGCCTGTTACCTCTCTCACCACCTCGGGGCTGCCTGTCCCATCTCTCAGCAACTCAAGCTGCCTGTTCACTCTCTCACCACCTCGGGGCAGCCTGTTCCCACTGTCACTGCCTACTCACAGTCGCATCTTCTCGGGGCTGCCTGTTCCCACTCTCACCACATCGGGGCTGCCTGTTCCCACTCTCACCACATCGGGGCTGCCTGTTCCCGCTCTCACCACCTCGGGGCTGACTGTTCCCACTCTCACCAATTTGGGGCTGCCTATTCCCTCTCTCATCGACTTGGAGCTGCCTGTTCCCACTCTCACGACCTCGGGACTGCCTGTTCCCTCTCTCA
>NW_025965718.1:144393-146760 GCF_021869965.1 Rhincodon typus | reverse complement strand
CCCTCTCTCATCGACTTGTGGATGCCTGTTCCCGCTCTCACCACCTCGGGGCTGCCTTTTCCCACTCTCACGACCTCGGGGCTGCCTGTTCCCGCTCTCACCACCTCGGGGCAGCCTGTTCCCACTGTCACCACCTCGGGGCTGCCTGTTCCCTTTCTCACTACATCGGTGCTGCCTGTTCCCATTCTCACCGACTTGGGGATGCCTGTTCCCGCTCTCACCACCTCGGGGCTGGCTGTTCCCAATCTCACTAATTTGGGGCTGACTGTTCCCTCTCTCATCGACTTGGAGCTGCCTGTTCCCACTCTCACGACCTCAGGACTGCCTGTTCCCTCTCTCACCACATTGGTGCTGCCTGTTCCCTCTCTCATCGACTTGTGGATGCCTGTTCCTGCTCTCAACGCCTCGGGGCTGACTGTTCCCTCTCTCATCGACTTGAAGCTGCCTGTTCCCACTCTCAGCACCTCGGGGCTGCCTACTCCTGCTCTCACCGCCTCGGGGCTGCCTGTTCCCACTCTCACTGCCTCTTCCCACTCTCACCGTCTCGGGGCTGACTGTTCCCACTCTCACTGCCTCTTCCCACTCTCACCACCTCGGGGCTGCCTGTTCCCACTCTCACCACATCGGTGCTGCCTGTTCCCTCTCTCAGCGACTCGAGCTGCCTTTTCCAGCTCTCACTGCCTTGGGGCTGCCTGTTCCTGCTCTCACCACCTCAGGGCTGACTGTACCCTCTCTAACCACCTCGGGTCTGCCTGTTCCTTCTCTCACTGTCTGTTCCCGCTCTCACCACCTTGGGGCTGCCTGTTCCCTCTCTCACCGCCTCAGGGTTGCCTGTTCCCGTTCTCACCGACTTGGGGATGCCTGTTCCCGCTCTCACCACCTCGGGGCTGACTGTTCCCTCTCTCACTGCCTCGGTGCTGCCCGTTCCCACACTCAACGCCTCGGGGCTGCCTGTTCCCTCTCTCTTCAACTCGAGCTGCCTGTTCCCACTCTCACAGCCTCAGGGCTGCCTGTTCCCACTCTCACTGCCTCGGGGCTCCCTTTTCCCACTCTCACCGCCCCGCGGCCGCCTGTTCCTACTCTCACCACATCGCGGCTGTCTTTTCCCACTCTCACCACCTTGGGGCTGCCTGTTCCTGCTCTCACTGCCTGTTCCCGCTCTCACCGCCCCGGGGCTGCCTGTTCCTGCTCACACCACATCGCGGCTGCCTGTTCCCACTCTCACCGCCTCAGGACTGCCTGTTCCCACTCTTACCGCCTTGGTCCAGCCTGTTCCCAATCGCACTGCCTCGGGGCTGCCTGTTCCTGCTCTCACAGCCTCGGGCCTGCCTTTTCCCACTCTCACCACCTCGGGGCTGCCTGTTCCTGCTCTCACTGCCTGTTCCCGCTCTTACCGCCCCAGGGCTGCCTGTTCCTGCTCTCACTGCATCGCGGCTGCCTGTTCCCACTCTCACCGCCTCTGGGCTGCCTGTTCCCACTCTCACCGCCTTGATCCTGCCTTTTCCCAATCTCACTGCCTCGGGGCTGCCTGTTCCCTCTCTCACCACCTCAGGGCTGCCTTTTCCCACTCTCACCACCTCGGGGCTGCCTGTTCCCGCTCTCACAGCCTCGGGGCTGCCTGTTCCCTCTCTCACCGCCTCGGGGCTGCCTTTTCCCACTCTCACCACCTCGGGGCTGCCTGTTCCCGCTCTCACCGCCTCGGGGCTGCCTGTTTCTGCTCTCACAGCCTCGGGGCTGCCTGTTCCCACTCTCACTGCTTGTTCCCACTCTCACCAACTCGGGGCTGCCTGTTCCCACTCTCATAACCTCGGGGCTGCCTGTTCCCTCTCTCACCATCCCGGGGCTGCCTGTTCCCACTCTCACTGCTTGTTCCCACTCTCACCGCCTCGGGGCTGCCTGTTTCTGCTCTCACAGCCTCGGGGCTGCCTGTTCCCACTCTCACTGCTTGTTCCCGCTCTCACCGCCTCGGGGCTGCCTATTCCCGCTTTCACCGCCTCGTGGCTGCCTGTTCCCACTCTCACTGCCTGTTCCCACTCTCACCGCCTCGGGGCTGCCTGTTCCCACTCTCACCGCCTCGGGGCTGCCTGTTCCCACTCTCACCGCCGCGGGGGTGCCTGTTCCCGCTCTCACCGCCTTCGTCCTGCCTGTTCACTCTCTCACCACATCGCGGCTGCCTGTTCCCGCTCTCACCGTCTCGGGGCTGCCTGTTCCCAATCTCACTGCCTGTTCCCACTGTCACCACCTTGGGTCTGCCTTTAGCCGCTCTCACCGTCTCGGGGCTGCCTGTTCCCACTCTCACTGTCTGTTCCCAGTCTCACCACCATGGAGCTGGCTGTTCCCGTTCTCACCACCTCGCGGCTGCCTGTT
>NW_025965718.1:142530-143893 GCF_021869965.1 Rhincodon typus | reverse complement strand
TCCAACCACCTCAGAGCTGCCTGTTCCTGCTCTCACTGCCTGTTCCCACTTACACCGCCCCGGGGCAGCCTGTTCCCGCTCTCACCGCCTGTTCCCAATCCCACCACCTTGGGACTGCCTGGTCCCACTCTCACCATTCGGGGCTGCCTGTTCCTGCTCTCATCGCCTCGGGGCTGCCTGTTCCCACTCTCACCGCGTCGGGTCTGCCTGTTACCATTCTCATTGCCAGTTCCCGCCCTCACTGCCTTGGGCCTGCCTGTTCTCGTTCTCACCGCCTCAGGTCTGCCTGTTCCCACTCTCACTGCCTGTTCCCGCTCTCACCGCTTCGGGGCTTTCTGCTCCCACTCTCACCACCACGGGGCTGCCTGTTCCCTCTCTCACTGCCTCAGGGCTGCCTGTTCCCGCTCTCACCATCTCGGGCGTACCTGTTCCCTCTCTCATCGACTCGAGCTTCCTGTTCTCACTTTCACTGCATCGGGGCTGTCTGCTCCCTCTCTCAGCCACTCGAGCTGCCTGTTCCCACTCTCACAGCATCGGGACTGCCTGTTCCTGTTCTCACTGCCTGTTCCCACTCTCACCGCCTTGGGGCTCCCTGTTCCCACTTAGACCGCTGCGAGGCAACCTGTTCCCACTCTCACTGCCTGTTCCCTCTCCAACCACCTCAGAGCTGCCTGTTCCTGCTCTCACTGCCTGTTCCCACTTACACCGCCCCGGGGCAGCCTGTTCCCGCTCTCACCACCTCGGTGCTGCCTGTTCCCTCTCTCAGTGACTCGGGGTTGCCTGTTCCCACTCTCACTGCCAGTTCCCGCTCTCACCGCCTCGGGGCTGCCTGTTCCCGCTCTCACAGCCTCGGGGCTGCCTGCTCCTCCTCTCACCACCTCGGGGCTGCCTGTTCCCTCTCTCATCAACTCGAGCTTCCTGTTCCCACTGTCACTGCATGGGGGCTGTCTGTTCCCTCTCTCAGCCACTCGAGCTCCCTTTTCCCACTCTCACCACCTCGGAGCTGCCTGTTCCCGCTCTCACCACCTCAGGGCTGCCTGTTCCTTCTCTCTTCGACTCGAGCTGCCTGTTCCCACTCTCACAGCCTCGGGACTGCCTGTTCCTGCTCTCACTGCCTGTTCCCACTCTCACCGCCTTGGGGCTCCCTGTTCCCACTCACTCCGCCGCGAGGCAACCTGTTCCCACTCTCACTGCCTGTTCCCTCTCCAACCACCTCAGAGCTGCCTGTTCCTGCTCTCACTGCCTGTTCCCACTTACACCGCCCCGGGGCAGCCTGTGCCCGCTCTCACCGCCTGTTCCCGCTCCCACCACCTTGGGACTGCCTGTTCCCACTCTCACCATTCGGGGCTGCCTGTTCCTGCTC
>NW_025965718.1:141333-142030 GCF_021869965.1 Rhincodon typus | reverse complement strand
AACAGGCTGCCCCGGGGCGGTGTAAGTGGTAACAGGCAGTGAGAGCAGGAACAGGCAGCTCTGAGGTGGTTGGAGAGGGAACAGGCAGTGAGAGTGGGAACAGGTTGCCTCGCGGCGGTGTGAGTGGGAACAGGGAGCCCCAAGGCAGTGAGAGTGGGAACAGGCAGTGAGAGCAGGAACAGGCAGTCCCGATGCTGTGAGAATGGGAACAGGCAGCTCGAGTGGCTGAGAGAGGGAGCAGACAGCCCCGATGCAGTGAAAGTGAGAACAGGAAGCTCGAGTCGATGAGAGATGGAACAGGCAGCCCCGAGGCAGTGAGAGAGAGAACAGGCAGCCCCGAGACGGTGAGAGAGGGAACAGGCAGTGAGAGCGGGAACAGGCAACCCCGAGTCACTGAGAGAAGGAACAGGCAGCACCGAGGTGGTGAGAGCGGGAACAGGCAGTTCGAGTTGATGAGAGAGGTAATAGGCAGCCCCAAGGCGGTGAGAGAGGGAACAGGCAGCCCCGAGGCAGTGAGAGAGAGAACAGGCAGCCCCGAGACGGTGAGAGAGGGAACAGGCAGTGAGAGCGGCAACAGGCAGTCCCGAGGCAGTGAGAGTGGGAACAGGCAGCCCCAAGGTGGTGAGAGCGGGAAAAGGCAGTGAGAGTGGTAACAGGCAGACCTGAGGCGGTGAGAAAGAGAACAGGCAGCCCCAAG
>NW_025965718.1:139603-140833 GCF_021869965.1 Rhincodon typus | reverse complement strand
GCTCTCACCGCCTTGGGGCTCCCTGTTCCCACTCACACCGCCGCGAGGCAACCTGTTCCCACTCTCACTGCCTGTTCCCTCTCCAACCACCTCAGAGCTGCCTGTTCCCGCTCTCACCGCCTGTTCCCACTCCCACCACCTTGGGACTGCCTGTTCCCACTCTCACCATTTGGGGCTGCCTGTTCCTGCTCTCACCGCGTCGGGTCTGCCTGTTACCATTCTCACTGCCAGTTCCCGCCCTCACTGCCTTGGGGCTGCCTGTTCTCGTTCTCACCGCCTCAGGTCTGCCTGTTACCAGTCTCACTGCCTTTTCCCGCTCTCACCACCTTGGGGCTGCCTGTTCTCTCTCTCACTGCCTCGGGGCTGCCTGTTCCCTCTCTCATCGACTCGAGCTTCCTGTTCTCACTTTCACTGCATCGGGGCTGTCTGCTCCCTCTCTCAGCCACTCGAGCTGCCTGTTCCCATTCTCACAGCATCGGGACTGCCTGTTCCTGCTCTCACTGCCTGTTCCCACTCTCACTGCCTGGGGGCTCCCTGTTCCCACTCACACCGCCGCGAGGCAACCTGTTCCCACTCTCACTGCCTGTTCCCTCTCCAACCACCTCAGAGCTGCCTGTTCCTGCTCTCACTGCCTGTTCCCACTTACACCGCCCCGGGGCAGCCTGTTCCCGCTCTCACCGCCTGTTCCCGCTCCCACCACCTTGGGACTGCCTGTTCCCACTCTCACCATTCGGGGCTGCCTGTTCCTGCTCTCATCGCCTCGGGGCTGCCTGTTCCCACTCTCACCGCGTCGGGTCTACCTGTTACCACTCTCACTGCCAGTTTCCGCGCTTACCGCCTTGGGGCTGCCTGTTCTTGTTCTCACCGCCTCAGGTCTGCCTGTTACCACTCTCACTGCCTGTTCCCGCTCTCACCACCTTGGGGCTCCCTGTTCCCACTCACACCGCCGCGAGGCAACCTGTTCCCACTCTCACTGCCTGTTCCCTCTCCAACCACCTCAGAGCTGCCTGTTCCCGCTCTCACCGCCTGTTCCCGCTCCCACCACCTTGTGACTGCCTATTCCCACTCTCACCATTCGGGGCTGCCTGTTCCTGCTCCCATCGCCTCGGGGCTGCCTGTTCCCACTCTCACCGCGTCGGGTCTGCCTGTTACCATTCTCACTGCCAGTTCCCGCCCTCACTGCCTTGGGGCTGCCTGTTCTCTTTCTCACCGCCTCAGGTCTGCCTGTTA
>NW_025965718.1:138144-139103 GCF_021869965.1 Rhincodon typus | reverse complement strand
GAACAAGCAGCCCCGAGGCAGTGAAAGTGGGAACAGGCAGCCCCGAGATGATGAGAGCAAGAACAGGCAGCTCTAGTCGATAGGAGATGCAACAAGCAGCCCCGAGGTGGTGTGAGCGGAAACAGGCAGCTCCAAGTCAATGAGAGTGGGAAAAGGCAGCCCCGAGATGGTGAGAGTGGGATCAGGCAGCCCCGATGTGGTGACAGTGGGAACAGGCAGCCCTGAAGTGGTGAGAGTGGGAACAGGCAGCCCCGAGGTGGTGAGCGCGGGAACAGGCAGTGAGAGTGGTAACAGGCAGTGAGAGCGGGAAAAGGCAGCCCCGAGGCGGTGAGAGTGGGAACAGGCAGCCCCAAGGTGGTGAGAGCAAGAACAGGCAGCTCTAGCCGATAGGAGATGCAACAGGCAGCCCCGAGGTGGTGAGCGCGGGAACAGGCAGCTCCAAGTCCAAGAGTGTGGGAACAGGCAGCCCCGAGGTGGTGAGAGTGGGAACCGTCAGCCCTGAGACAGTGAGAGTGGGAACAGGCAGCCCCAAGGCGGTAAGCGCGGGAACTGGCAGTGAGAGTGGTAACAGGCAGACCCGACGCGGTGAGAGTGGGAACAGGCGGCCCCGAGGCGATGAGAGCAGGAACAGGTAGGCCCGAGATGGTGAGAGCGGGAACAGGCAGCCCCGAGGCGGTGAGAGAGGGAACAGGTAGCCCCGAGGTGGTGAGAGCGGGAGCAGGCAGTGAGAGTGGTAACAGGCAGCCCTGAGGCAGTGAGAGAGGGAACAGGCAGCCCCGAGGTGGTGAGAGTGGGAGCAGAAAGCCCCGAAGCGGTGAGAGCGGGAACAGGCAGTGAGAGTGGGAACAGGCTGGCTCGCGGCAGTGTGAGTGGGAACAGGGAGCCCCAAGGCGGTGAAAGTGGGAACAGGCAGTGAGAGCAGGAACAGGCAGCCCCGAGGCTGTGAGAGTGGGAACAGG
>NW_025965718.1:137093-137644 GCF_021869965.1 Rhincodon typus | reverse complement strand
AACAGGCAGCCTTGAGGTGGTGAGAGAGGGAAAACGCTGCCCCGAGGCAGTGAGAGCGGGAAAAGGCAGTCCTGTGGCAGTGAGAGTGGGAACATGCAGCCCCGAGGTGGTGAGATAGGGATCAGGCAGTGAGAGCGGGAACAGGCAGCCCCAAGGCGGTGAGAGTGGGAACAGGCAGTGAGAGCAGGAACAGGCAGCCCCGAGGCGGTGAGAGCAGGAACAGGCAGTGAGAACAGGAACAGGCAGCCTCGAGGTGATGAGAGAGGGAAAACGCCGCCCCGAGGTGGTGAGAGCGGGAACAGGCAGCCCCGAGGTGGCGAGAGCGGGAACAGGCAGCCCTGCGGTGGTGAGAGTGGGAACAGGCAGTGAGAGTGGGAACAGGCAGCCCCGAGGCAGTGAGAGTGGGAACAGGCAGTAAGAGTGGGTACAGGAAACCCTGAGGCGGTGGTACTGGGAACAGGCGGCCCCGAGTTGGTGAGAGCAGAAACAGTCAGCACCGAGGCAGTGAGAGCAGGAACAAGCAGCCCCGAGGCAGTGAAACTGGGAACAGG
>NW_025965718.1:135951-136593 GCF_021869965.1 Rhincodon typus | reverse complement strand
CTCTCACCATTCGGGGCTGCCTGTTCCTGCTCTCATCGCCTCGGGGCTGCCTGTTCCCACTCTCACAGCCTCGGGTCTGCCTGTCCTTGCTCTCACACCCTCGGGGCTGCCTGTTCTCATTCTCATCGCCTCGGGGTTGCCTGTTCCCGCTCTCACTGCCTCGGGGCTGCCTGTTCCTGCCATCACTGCCTGTTCCCACTCTCACCGCTTCAGGGCTGCCTGTTCCTGCTCTCACCGCCTCAGATCTGCCTGTTCCCACTCTCACAGCCTCGGGTCTGCCTGTCCTTGCTCTCACACCCTCGGGGCTGCCTGTTCTCATTCTCACCGCCTAGGGGTTGCCTGTTCCCGCTCTCACCGCCTTGAGGTTGCCTGTTCACTTTCTCACCGCCTCGGGGCTGCCTGTTCCTCCTCTCACCACCCCAGGGCTGCCTGTTCACTCTCTCACCGCCTCGGGCTGCCTGTTCCTGCTCTCACCCCCTCGGCACTGCCTGTTCCCGCTCTCACTGCCTGTTCCCGCTCTCACCGCCTCGGGGCTGCCTGTTCCCGCTCTCACTGCCTTGGGGCTGCCTGTTCCCGTTCTCACTGCCTGTTCCTGCTCTCACCGCCTCGGGACTGCCTGTTCCCGCTTTCACCGCCTCGGGA
>NW_025965718.1:134869-135851 GCF_021869965.1 Rhincodon typus | reverse complement strand
AGTCTGCCTGTTCCCACTCTCACTGCCTCAGGGCTGACTGTTCCCGCTCTCACCACCTCGGGGCTGCCTGTTCCCACGCTCTTCGACTTGGAGCTGCCTGTTTCCGCTCACACCACCTCGGGGCTGCTTGTTGCATCTCCTATCGACTAGAGCTGCCTGTTCTTGCTCTCATCAACTCGGGGCTGCCTGTTCCCACTTTCACTGCCTCGGGGCTGCTTGTTCCCGCTCTCACTGCCTCGGGGCTGCCTGTTCTCACTCTCACTGCCTGTTCCTGCTCTCACTGCCTCGGGGCTGACTGTTCCTGCTCTCCCCACCTCGGGGCCGCCTGTTCCCAGTATCACCGCCTCAGGGCTTCCTGTACCCACTCTCACTGCCTGTTCCCACTCTCACTGCCTCGGGGCTGCCTGTTCCCGCCCTCACTGCCTGTTACCACTCTCACTGCCTGTTCCCGCGCTCACCACCTCGGGGCTGCCTGTTCCCACTCTCACCACTTCAGGGCTGCCTGTTCCCACTGTCACCACATCGGGGCTGCCTGATCCCACTCTCACCCTCCCGGGGTGCCCGTTCCCCCTTTCACCGCCCCGGGACTGCCTGTTCCCACTCTCACCGCCTCGGTGCTGCCTGTTCCCAATCTCACCGCCTCACGGCTGCCTGTTCCCGCTCTCACTGCCTGTTCCCTCTCCAACCACCTCAGAGCTGCCTGTTCCTGCTCTCACTGCCTGTTCCCACTCTCACCACCCTGGGGCAGCCTGTTCCCACTTACACCGCCCCGGGGCAGCCTGTTCCCGCTCTCACTGCCTGTTCCCGCTCCCACCACCTTGGGGCTGCCTGTTCCCATTCTCACCACTCGGGGCTGCCTGTTCCTGCTCTCATCGCCTCGGGGCTGCCTGTTCCCACTCTCACCGCGTCGGGTCTGCCTGTTACCACTCTCACTAACAGTTCCCGCGCTTACCGCCTTGGGGCTGCCTGTTCCCGTTCTCAC
>NW_025965718.1:133646-134369 GCF_021869965.1 Rhincodon typus | reverse complement strand
TCCAAGTCGAAGAGTGTGGGAACAGGCAGCCCCGAGGTGGTGAGAGCGGGAACAGTCAGCCCTGAGGCAGTGAGAGTGGGAACAGGCAGACTCGAGGCAGTGAGAGCTGGAACAGGCAGTGAGAGTGGTAACAGGCAGACCTGAGGCGGTGAGAACGGGAACAGGCAGCCCCAAGGCGGTAAGCACGGGAACTGGCAGTGAGAGTGGTAACAGGCAGACCCGACGCGGTGAGAGTGGGAACAGGCAGCCCCGAGGCGATGAGAGCAGGAACAGGCAGCCCCGAATGGTGAGAGTGGGAACAGGCAGTCCCAAGGTGGTGGGAGCGGGAACAGGCGGTGAGAGCGGGAACAGGCAGCCCCAAGGCGGTGAGAGTGGGAACAGGCAGTGAGAGCGGGAACAGGCAGCCCTGAGGCGGTGAGAGCAGGAACAGGCAGTGAGAACAGGAACAGGCAGCCTCGAGGTGATGAGAGAGGGATAACGCCGCCCCGAGGTGGTGAGAGCGGGAACAGGCAGCCCCGAGGCGGCGAGAGCGGGAACAGGCAGCCCTGCGGTGGTGAGAGTGGGAACAGGCAGTGAGAGTGAGAACAGGCAGCCCCGAGGCAGTGAGAGCAGGAACAAGCAGCCCCGAGGCAGTGAAAGTGGGAACAGGCAGCCCCGAGGTGATGAGAGCAAGAATAGGCAGCTCTAGTCGATAGGAGATGCAACAAGCAGCCCCGAGGTGGT
>NW_025965718.1:132573-133146 GCF_021869965.1 Rhincodon typus | reverse complement strand
GGCGGTGAGAGTGGAAAACAGCCAGGGAGAGCAGGAACAGGCAGCCCAGAGGCGGTGAGAGCGGGAACAGGCAGTGAGAACAGGAACAGGCAGCCTTGAGGTGGTGAGAGAGGGAGAACGCCGCCCCGAGGCAGTGAGAGCGGGAAAAGGCAGTCGTGTGGCAGTGAGAGTGGGAACAGGCAGCCCCGAGGTGGTGAGATCGGGAACAGGCAGTGAGAGCGGGAACAGGCAGCCCCAAGGCGGTAAGAGTGGGAACAGGCAGTGAGGGCGGGAACAGGCAGCCCCGAGGCAGTGAGAGTGGGAACAGGCAGTGAGAGTGGGTACAGGTAGCCCTGAGGCGGTGATACTGGGAACAGGTGGCCCCGAGGTGGGGAGAGCAGGAACAGTCAGCACCGAGGCAGTGAGAGCAGGAGCAGGCAGTGAGAGTGAGAACAGGCAGCCCCGAGGCAGTGAGAGCCGGAACAAGCAGCCCCGAGGCAGTGAAAGTGGGAACAGGCAGCCCCGAGGTGATGAGAGCAAGAACAGGCAGCTCTAGTCGATAGGAGATGCAACAAGCAGCCCCGAGGTGGTGTG
>NW_025965718.1:130316-132073 GCF_021869965.1 Rhincodon typus | reverse complement strand
GAGTGGGAACAGGGAGCCCCAAGGCGGTGAAAGTGGGAACAGGCAGTGAGAGCAGGAACAGGCAGTCCCGAGGCTGTGAGAGTGGGAACAGGCAGCTCGAGTGGCTGAGAGAGGGAGCAGACAGCCCCGATGCAGTGAAAGTGAGAACAGGAAGCTCGAGTCGATGAGAGAGGGAACAGGTACGCCCGAGATGGTGAGAGCGGGAACAGGCAGCCCCGAGGCAGTGAGAGCGGGAACAGGCAGTGAGAGTGGTAACAGGCAGCCCTGAGGCAGTGAGAGAGGGAACAGGCAGCCCCGAGGTGGTGAGAGAGGGAGCAGAAAGCCCCGAAGCGTTGAGAGCGGGAACAGGCAGTGAGAGTGGGAACAGGCAGTCCCGAGGCAGTGAGAGAGGGAACAGGCAGCCCCGAGGTGGTGAGAGTGGGAGCAGAAAGCCCCGAAGTGGTGAGAGCGGGAACAGGCAGTGAGAGTGGGAACAGGCAGCCCCGAGGCAATGAGAGCGGGAACAGGCAGTGAGAGAGGGAACAGGCAGTGAGAGTGGGAACAGGCAGCCCCGAGGTGATGATAGCAGGAACAGGCAGCCCCGAGTACTGAGAGTGGGAACAGGCAGCCCCGATGTGGTGAGAGCAGGAAAAGGCAGCTCGAGTCGAAGAGAGAAGGAACAGGCAGCCCCGAGGTGGTGAGAGTGGGAAAAGGGAGCTCGAGTGGCTGAGAGAGGGAACGGACAGCCCCGATGCAGTGACAGTGGGAACAGGAAGCTCGAGTTGATGAGAGAGGGAACAGGCAGCCCCGAGGTGGTGAGAGGAGGAACAGGCAGACCCGAGGCTGTGAGAGCGGAAACAGGCAGCCCCGAGGCG
Source organism: Rhincodon typus (assembly GCF_021869965.1). Classification (NCBI taxonomy): domain Eukaryota; kingdom Metazoa; phylum Chordata; class Chondrichthyes; order Orectolobiformes; family Rhincodontidae; genus Rhincodon; species Rhincodon typus. The sequence continues at coordinate 131,219 of NW_025965718.1, read as the reverse complement.
GTGAGAGCTGGAACTGGCAGTGAGAGCGGGAACAGGCAACCCCGAGTCACTGAGAGAGGGAACAGGCAGCACCGAGGCAGTGAGAGCGGGAACAAGCAGAAAGAGCGGGAACAGGCAACCCTGAGTCATTGAGAGAAGGAACAGGCAGCACCGAGGTGGTGAGAGCGGGAACAGGCAGCTCGAGTTGATGAGAGAGGTAACAGGCAGCCTCGAGTTGGTGAGAGAGGGAACAGGCAGCCCTGAGGTGGAGAGAGCAGGAACAGGTAGCGCCGAGGGGATGAGGGTTGGAACAGGCAGCCCCGAGGCGATGAGAGCGGAACCAGTCAGCACCGAGGTGGTGAGAGAGGGAACAGGCAGGACCAAGGTGGTGAGAGTGGGAACAGGCAGCCCCGATGTGGTGAGAGAGGGAACAGGTCGCCCCGAGGTGGTGAGAGCGGGAACAGGCAGTGAGAGTGGTAACAGGCAGCCCCGAGGCAGTGAGAGAGGAAACAGGCAGCCCCAAGGCAGTGAGAGAGGGAACAGGCAGCCCCAAGGTGGAGACAGCAGGAACAGGCAGCGCCGAGGGAATGAGAGAGGGAACAGGCAGCCGCGAGTCGCTGAGAGATGGAACAGGCAGACCCGAGGCGATGAGAGCGGAAACTGGCATCACCGAGGTGGTGAGAGAGGGAACAGGCAGGACCAAGGTGGTGAGAGTGGGAACAGGCAGCCACGAGGCGGTGAGAGCGGGAATAGGCAGTGAGAGTGGGAACAGGCAGCCCCGAGGTGGTGAGAGCAGGAACAGACAGTGAGAGTGGGAACAGGCAGCCCCGAGGCGATGAGAGCAGGAACAGGCAGGCCCGAGTGCTGAGCGTGGGAACAGGCAGCCCCGAGGTGACGAGAGTGGCAACAGGCTGCCCCGGGGCG
>NW_025965718.1:129839-130216 GCF_021869965.1 Rhincodon typus | reverse complement strand
AGGCAGCCCCGAGGTGGTGAGAGCAGGAACAGGCAGTGAGAGTGGGAGCAGGCAGCACCGAGGCGATGAGAGCCGGAACAGGCAGCCCCGAGTGCTGAGAGTGGGAACAGGCAGCCCTGAGGTGACGAGAGTGGGAACAGGCTGCCCCGGTGCGGTGTGAGCAGGGAACAGGCTGCCCCCGGGCAGTGTGAGTGGGAACAGGGAGCCCCGAGGCAGTGAGAGTGGGAACAGGCAGCTCCAAGTCTGTGAGAGTGGGAACAGGCTGCCCTGAGGCTGTGAGAGTGGGAACAGGCAGTTCGAGTCAAAGAGAAAGGGAACTGGCAGCCCCGAGGCGGTGAGAGCTGGAACAGGCAGTGAGAGTGGGAACAGGCAGCCCC
>NW_025965718.1:128445-129739 GCF_021869965.1 Rhincodon typus | reverse complement strand
AACAGGCAGCCCCGAGGTGGTGAGAGCGGGAACAGGCATCACTGAGACGGTCAGAGTGGGATCAGGCAGTGAGAGTGGGAACAGGAAGCCCCGAGGCTGTGAGTGCGGGAACAGGCAGCCCCGAGGCGGTGAGAGCGGGAACTGGCAGTGAGAGCGGGAACAGGCAACCCCGAGTCACTGAGAGAGGGAACAGGCAGCACCGAGGCAGTGAGAGCGGGAACAAGCAGAGAGAGCGGGAACAGGCAACCCCGAGTCATTGAGAGAAGGAACAGGCAGCTCCGAGGTGGTGAGAGCGGGAACAGGTAGCTCGAGTTGATGAGAGAGGTAACAGGCAGCCCCGAGTTGGTGAGAGAGGGAACAGGCAGCCCTGAGGCGGAGAGAGCAGGAACAGGCAGCCCCGAGGTTGTGAGAGAGGGAACAGGTAGCCCCGAGGTGGTGAGAGCGGGAACAGGCAGTGAGAGTGGTAACAGGCAGCCCTGAGGCAGTGAGAGAGGGAACAGGCAGCCCCGAGGTGGTGAGAGTGGGAGCAGAAAGCCCCGAAGCGGTGAGAGCGGGAACAGGCAGTGAGAGTGGGAACAGGCTGCCTCGCGGCAGTGTGAGTGGGAACAGGGAGCCCCAAGGCGGTGAAAGTGGGAACAGGCAGTGAGAGCAGGAACAGGCAGTCCCGAGGCTGTGAGAGTGGGAACAGGCAGCTCGAGTGGCTGAGAGAGGGAGCAGACAGCCCCGATGCAGTGAAAGTGAGAACAGGAAGCTCGAGTCGATGAGAGAGGGAACAGGTAGGCCCGAGATGGTGAGAGCGGGAACAGGCAGCCCCGAGGTTGTGAGAGTGGGAACAGGCAGCCCCGAGGTGGTCAGAGCGGGAACAGGCAGTGAGAGTGGTAACAGGCAGCCCCGAGGCAGTGAGAGCGGGAACAAGCAGTGAGAGCGGGAACAGGCAACCCCGAGTCATTGAGAGAGGGAACCAGGCAGCACTGAGGCAGTGAGAGCGGGAACAGGCAACCCCGAGTAGCTGAGAGAGGGAACAGGCAGCTCCGAGGTGGTGAGAGCGGGAACAGGCAGCTCGAGTTGATGAAGGAGGTAACAGGCAGCCCCGAGTCGGTGAGAGAGGGAACAGGCAGCCCTGAGGTGGAGAGAGCAGGAACAGGCAGCGCCGAGGCGATGAGAGATGGAACAGGCAGCCCCGAGGCGATGAGAGTGGAACCAGGCAGCACCGAGGTGGTGAGAGAGGGAACAGGCAGGACCAAGGTGGTGAGAGTGGTAACAGACTGCCCGGATGTGGTGAGAGTGGGAACAG
>NW_025965718.1:127381-127945 GCF_021869965.1 Rhincodon typus | reverse complement strand
CTCACCACTTCGGGGCTTTCTGCTCCCACTCTCACCACCTCGGGGCTACCTGTTCCCGCTCTCACCGCCTCGGGGCTACCTGTTCCCGCTCTCACCATCTCGGGCCTACCTGTTCCCTCTCTCATCGACTCGAGCTTCCTGTTCTCACTTTCACTGCATCGGGGCTGTCTGCTCCCTCTCTCAGCCACTCGAGCTGCCTGTTCCCACTCTCACAGCCTCAGGACTGCCTGTTCCTGTTCTCACTGCCTGTTCCCAATCTCACCGCCTTGGGGCTCCCTGTTCCCACTCACACTGCAGCGAGGCAGCCTGTTCCCGCTCTCACCGCCTGTTCCCGCTCTCACCACCTTGGGACTGCCTGTTCCCACTCTCACCATTCGGGGCTGCCTGTTCCTGCTCTCATTGCCTGTTCTTGTTCTCACCGCCTCAGGTCTGCCTGTTACCACTCTCACTGCCTGTTCCCACTCTCACCGCCTTGGGGCTCCCTGTTCCCACTCACACCGCCGCGAGGCAACCTGTTCCCACTCTCACTGCCTGTTCCCTCTCCAACCACCTCAGAGCTGCCTG
>NW_025965718.1:125894-126881 GCF_021869965.1 Rhincodon typus | reverse complement strand
AGGGGATGAGAGATGGAACAGGCAGCCCCGAGGCGATGAGAGCGGAACCAGGCATCACCGAGGTGGTGAGAGAGGGAACAGGCAGGACCAAGGTGGTGAGAGTGAGAACAGGCAGCCACGAGGCGGTGAGAGCGGGAATAGGCAGTGAGAGTGGGAACAGGCAGCCCCGAGGTGGTGAGAGCAGGAACAGGCAGTGAGAGTGGGAACAGGCAGCCCCGAGGCGATGAGAGCAGGAACAGGCAGGCCCGAGTGCTGAGCGTGGGAACAGGCAGCCCCGAGGTGACGAGAGTGGCAACAGGCTGCCCCGGGGCGATGTGAGCAGGGAACAGGCTGCCCCCGGGCAGTGTGAGTGGGAACAGGGAGCCCCGAGGCAGTGAGAGTGGGAACAGGCAGCTCCAAGTCTGTGAGAGTGGGAACAGGCTGCCCCGAGGCTGTGAGAGTGGGAACAGGCAGTTCGAGTCGAAGAGAAAGGGAACTGGCAGCCCCGAGGCGGTGAGAGCAGGAACAGGCAGCCCCGAGGTGGTGAGAGCGGGAACAGGCAGGACCAAGGCGGTGAGAGTGGTAACAGGCAGTCCCAATGTGGTGAGAGTGGGAACAGGCAGCCCCGATGTGGTGAGAGTGGGAACAGGCAGTGAGAGAGGGAACAGGCAGCCCCGAGGTTGTGACAGTGGGAACAGGCAGCCCCGAGGTGGTGAGAGTGGGAACTGGCAGTGAGAGCGGGAACAGGCAACCCCGAGTCACTGAGAGTGGGAACAGGCAACCCCGAGTCATTGAGAGAGGGAACAGGCAGCACCGAGGCAGTGAGAGCAGGAACAGGCAACCCCGAGTAGCTGAGAGAGGGAACAGGCACCTCCGAGGTAATGAGAGGGGGAACAGGCAGCTCGAGTTGATGAGAGAGGTAACACACAGCCCCGAGTCGGTGAGAGAGGGAACAGGCAGCCCTGAGGTGGAGAGAGCAGGAACAGGCAGCGCCGAGGGGATGAGAGA
>NW_025965718.1:124000-125394 GCF_021869965.1 Rhincodon typus | reverse complement strand
AGGCAGCCCCGATGTGGTGAGAGTGGGAACAGGCAGCCACGAGGCGGTGAGAGCGGGAATAGGCAGTGAGAGTGGGAACAGGCAGCCACGAGGTGGTGAGAGAGGGAACAGGCAGCCCCGAGGTTGTGAGAGTGGGAACAGGCAGCCCCGAGGTGGTGAGAGCGGGGTTAGGCAGTGAGAGTGGGAACAGGCAGCCACGAGGTGGTGAGAGAGGGAACAGGCAGCCCCGAGGTTGTGAGAGTGGGAACAGGCAGCCCCGAGGTGGTGAGAGCGGGAACTGGCAGTGAGAGCGGGAACAGGCAACCCCGAGTCACTGAGAGCGGGAACAGGCAACCCCGAGTCATTGAGAGATGGAACAGGCAGTGAGAGCGGGAACAGGCAACCCCGAGTAGCTGAGAGAGGGAACAGGCACCTCCGAGGTGGAGAGAGCGGGAACAGGCAGCTCGAGTTGATGAGAGAGGTAACAGGCAGCCGCGAGTCGGTGAGAGAGGGAACAGGCAGCCCTGAGGTGGAGACAGCAGGAACAGGCAGCGCCAAGGTGATGAGAGATGGAACAGGCAGCCCCGAGGCGATGAGAGCGGAACCAGGCATCACCGAGGTGGTGAGAGAGGGAACAGGCAGGACCAAGGTGGTGAGAGTGGGAACAGGCAGCCACGAGGCGGTGAGAGCAGGAACAGGCAGTGAGAGTGGGAACAGGCAGCCCCGAGGCGATGAGAGCAGGAACAGGCAGCCCCGAGTGCTGAGCGTGGGAACAGGCAGCCCCGAGGTGACGAGAGTGGCAACAGGCTGCCCCGGGGCGGTGTGAGCAGGGAACAGGCTGCCCCCGGGCAGTGTGAGTGGGAACAGGGAGCCCCGAGGCAGTGAGAGTGGGAACAGGCAGCTCCAAGTCTGTGAGAGTGGGAACAGGCTGCCCCAAGGCTGTGAGAGTGGGAACAGGCAGTTCGAGTCGAAGAGGAAGGGAACTGGCAGCCCCCAGGCGGTGAGAGCAGGAACAGGCAGCCCCGAGGTGGTGAGAGCGGGAACAGGCAGGACCAAGGCGGTGAGAGTGGTAACAGGCAGTCCCAATATGGTGAGAGCGGGAACAGGCAGCTCCGATGTGGTGAGAGTGGGAACAGGCAGTGAGAGAGGGAACAGGCAGCCCCGAGGTGGTGAGAGAGGGAACAGGTAGCCCCGAGGTGGTGAGAGCGGGAACAGGCAGTGAGAGTGGTAACAGGCAGCCCTGAGGCAGTGAGAGAGGGAACAGGCAGCCCCGAGGTGGTGAGAGTGGGAGCAGAAAGCCCCGAAGCGGTGAGAGCGGGAACAGGCAGTGAGAGTGGGAACAGGCAGCCCCGAGGCAATGAGAGCGGCAACAGGCAGTGAGAGAGGGAACAGGCAGTGAGAGTGGGAACAGGCAG
>NW_025965718.1:122291-123500 GCF_021869965.1 Rhincodon typus | reverse complement strand
TGGAACAGGCAGCCCCGAGGCGATGAGAGCGGAACCAGTCAGCACCGAGGTGGTGAGAGAGGGAACAGGCAGGACCAAGGTGGTGAGAGTGGGAACAGGCAGCCCCGATGTGGTGAGAGAGGGAACAGGTCGCCCCGAGGTGGTGAGAGCGGGAACAGGCAGTGAGAGTGGTAACAGGCAGCCCCGAGGCAGTGAGAGAGGAAACAGGCAGCCCCAAGGCAGTGAGAGAGGGAACAGGCAGCCCCAAGGTGGAGACAGCAGGAACAGGCAGCGCCGAGGGAATGAGAGAGGGAACATGCAGCCGCGAGTCGCTGAGAGATGGAACAGGCAGACCCGAGGCGATGAGAGCGGAAACAGGCATCACCAAGGTGGTGAGAGAGGGAACAGGCAGGACCAAGGTGGTGAGAGTGGGAACAGGCAGCCACGAGGCGGTGAGAGCGGGAATAGGCAGTGAGAGTGGGAACAGGCAGCCCCGAGGTGGTGAGAGCAGGAAGAGGCAGTGAGAGTGGGAACAGGCAGGCCCGAGGCGATGAGAGCAGGAACAGGCAGCCCCGAGTGCTGAGAGTGGGAACAGGCAGCCCCGAGGTGACGAGAGTGGGAACAGGCTGCCCCGGGGCGGTGTGAGCAGGGAACAGGCTGCCCCCGGGCAGTGTGAGTGGGAACAGGGAGCCCCGAGGCAGTGAGAGTGGGAACAGGCAGCTCCAAGTCTGTGAGAGTGGGAACAGGCTGCCCTGAGGCTGTGAGAGTGGGAACAGGCAGTTCGAGTCAAAGAGAAAGGGAACTGGCAGCCCCGAGGCGGTGAGAGCAGGAACAGGCAGCCCCGAGGTGGTGAGAGCGGGAACAGGCATCACTGAGATGGTGAGAGTGGGATCAGGCAGTGAGAGTGGGAACAGGAAGCCCCGAGGCTGTGAGAGCGGGAACAGGCAGCCCCGAGGTGGTGAGAGCGGGAACAGGCAGCCACGAGGCGGTGAGAGCGGGAACAAGCAGTGAGAGCGGGAACAGGCAACCCCGAGTCACTGAGAGAAGGAACAGGCAGCCCCGAGGCAGTGAGAGCGGGAACAAGCAGTGAGAGCGGGAACAGGCAACCCCGAGTCATTGAGAGAGGGAACAGGCAGCACCGAGGCAGTGAGAGCAGGAACAGGCAACCCCGAGTTGCTGAAAAAGGGAACAGGCAGCTCCGAGGTGGAGAGAGCGGGAACAGGCAGCTCG
>NW_025965718.1:121896-122191 GCF_021869965.1 Rhincodon typus | reverse complement strand
GGATCAGGCAGTGAGAGTGGGAACAGGAAGCCCCGAGGCTGTGAGAGAGGGAACAGGCAGCCCCGAGGTGGTGAGAGCGGGAACAGGCAGCCACGAGGCGGTGAGAGCGGGAACAAGCAGTGAGAGCGGGAACAGGCAACCCCGAGTCATTGAGAGAGGGAACAGGCAGCACCGAGGCAGTGAGAGCAGGAACAGGCAACCCCGAGTAGCTGAAAAAGGGAACAGGCAGCTCCGAGGTGGAGAGAGCCGGAACAGGCAGCTCGAGTTGATGAGAGAGGTAACAGGCAGCCCCGAG
>NW_025965718.1:120673-121396 GCF_021869965.1 Rhincodon typus | reverse complement strand
GAGCGGGAACAGGCAACCCCGAGTCACTGAGAGAAGGAACAGGCAGCCCCGAGGCAGTGAGAGCGGGAACAAGCAGTGAGAGCGGGAACAGGCAACCCCGAGTCACTGAGAGAGGGAACAGGCAGCCCCGAGGCAGTGAGAGCGGGAACAAGCAGTGAGAGCGGGAACAGGCAACCCCGAGTCATTGAGAGAGGGAACAGGCAGCACCGAGGCAGTGAGAGCAGGAACAGGCAACCCCGAGTTGCTGAAAAAGGGAACAGGCAGCTCCGAGGTGGAGAGAGCGGGAACAGGCAGCTCGAGTTGATGAGAGAGGTAACAGGCAGCCCCGAGTCTGTGAGAGAGGGAACAGGCAGCACCGAGGCAGTGAGAGCGGAATCAGGCAACCCCGAGTAGCTGAGAGAGGGAACAGGCAGCTCCGAGGTGGTGAGAGAGGGAACAGGTAGCTCGAGTTGATGAGAGAGGTAACAGGCAGCCCCGAGTCGGTGAGAGAAGGAACAGGCAGCCCTGAGGCGGAGAGAGCAGGAACAATCAGCGCCGAGGGGATGAGAGATGGAACAGGCAGCCCAGAGGCGTTGAGAGCAGAACCAGGCAGCACCGAGGCAGTGAGAGAGGGAACAGGCAGGACCAAGGCGGTGAGAGAGGTAACAGTCAGTCCCAATGTGGTGAGAGTGGGAATAGGCAGCCCCGATGTGGTGAGAGTGGGAACAGGCAGCCACGAGGCGG
>NW_025965718.1:113101-120173 GCF_021869965.1 Rhincodon typus | reverse complement strand
AACTTGAATGCAGAATACAGGGTTAACGGAAAGATTCCTGGCAGTGTGGAGGAGCAGAGGGATCTTGGGGTTAATGTCCACAGTTCCCTGAAAGCTGCTACCCAGGTGGATAGAGTTGTTAAGAAGGCGTATGGTGTGTTAGCTTTCATTAATAGAGGGATTGAGTTCAAGAGCCGTGAAGTTATGCTCCAGCTACACAAAAGCCTCGGTCGGCCACATCTGGAGTATTATGTCCAGTTCTGGTCGCATCATTACGGGAAAGATGTGGAAGCATTGGAAAAGGTGCAGAGGAGATTTACCAGGATGTTGCCTGGAATGGAGGGAAGGTCTTACGAGGAAAGGTTGGGAGAGCTAGGGCTTTTCTCTTTAGAACGACAAAGGATGAGAGGTGACTTGATAGAGGTGTACAAAATGATCAGAGGTATAGATAGATTAGACAGCCAGAGACTTCTTCCTCGGGTGGAGGTAGCTATTATGAGGGGGCTTAGTTTTAAAGTGAGTGGAGGTAGATATAGGAGAGACATCAGAGGTAGGTTCTTTACTCACAGAGTGGTAGGGGCGTGGAATGCATTGCCGGAGAGGGTAGTGGAGTCGGCCTCATTAGGAGCATTTAAGCGGCTATTAGATAGGCATATGGATGATAGTATAAGGTAGGGGTGGAGGTTAGATAGACCTTAGGATTAGGGTAAAAGTTCGGCACAACATCGTGGGCCGTTTGTTTTCTTTAAAGGAAATCATTGAATCAGATTCATTTTCACAATAATTGCTGAAAGATTGATAGTCATCATTACTGAAATTAGCTTTCAAATCTAACTTTATTAACTGAATTTAAAATCCTCTGTTGGCTCATGTGGGACTGGAACCCTTGCCATACACCATTAACCTGAGTCTCTCGGTTACTAGCCCAATCAGACCATCACCACAGCACCATCTCCTTGAAATAATAATTGCTAAGTCTCACAGTAAATGTTTGCATGCATTTTGGCAGTCTCTGTGCTGCCAGAGCAATTATGGTTTCAAAACTAAATTCATCAGTTAAGACTCAAACATAAATAGCTTTAAAGTAGTTTTAATCCCATTCATACATCAGCCCTGCGTTCACTCATCTACACTGGTGCCCAATTAAGCAATGCCTCCATGTTAAAGTTCTCATCCTTGTCTCCAAACCTCTCACTGGCCTATCTCAGAGCAGACATAAGGCCAGATTCTCTTATAATAAAGAGTGATAGGTGCAGAATGGATAACAGTGGGAAGTCCTTCTGAAATAAATCTTCGAGAAAAATAGCATTAAATACTCCTGGACGGCTTGGGTGGGGAAAACAGCTGGCTTACAGTAGGAAACAGATAATAACAGGTTTGTAATTAGGATCACTGCAAGGACGCATCATGTAACACAAATACCATGCAGCACAAATACAGTTCATTCAGCTGCAGCCTGTTCTCTAGTTCATATGAATATGCAATCAAGCATACAAGGTGAAGACCTTGTGTTATTATTGTTAGATTATTAGTCCAGAACCCCAGGTAACATTCTGAGGACCAGGGTCTAAATCCTGCCTAGCAGATGGTGGAATCTAACTTAATAAATGTCTGGAATTAGGTGTTTAATAATGATGATGAAACAGTTGCTGATTGTCAGGAAAAGTGCATGTCTGTTAGGGAACGAAACTGTTGTCCTTACCTGGTCAGGCCTACATGTGACTTCAGACACACAGCAATGTAATTAATGCTTAACTGCCCTCTGGGCAATTAGGGATGAACAATAAATGCTGACCTAGCTGGTCAGCCCAATTGCCATGCATGAATTTTAAAAAAAAGTAATCTAGGAATGGACTAGTCAGCCTCTCCGAACTTGCTGTCACTGTTCAATAATACCATCTCAGAGGTAACAAGAACTGCCGATGCTAGAGTCAGAGATAACACAGTGTGGAGCTGGAAGAACACAGCAGGCCAGGCAGCATCAGAGGAGCAGGAAAGCGAATGTTTCGGGTCGGGACCCTTCCCAACCCAAAACGTCCGCTTTCCTGCTCCTCTGACACTGCCTGGCCTGCTGTGTTCCTCCAGCTCCACACTGTGTTATCAAGAATATCATATTTGATCTGATTACTCCACATTACCATCTACACTCCCTTTAACTCCCTTGCTAACAAGAAACTATTTATTCCTTAAAAAATTTCAAGGACTCCACCTTTGAGGATGTGGCTTCCAAGGACTCAGGATCCTCTGTGAGAGTGTATGCACAAAGGGATGACTTTAGAACAAACTTTCAAAGTGACGTTCATTTGTGGGCAGTCATCGGGAAGGATTGCACTAGAATGAAGAATTGTGATGACATGGAACTGTGAAAGGCTGGTGTTGAAAGTAGCTTGATCTAAAGAAAGCAGAGCGCCTGGACTCCAGCTAGAGCCTTCCTCACCAACAACACCCCATCTTCCCACAGCACCTTCCCATGTAGCCGGAGAAGGTGCAACACCATCCCCTTCACCTCTTCCCTGCTCACCATCCAAAGTCCTAAACACTCTTTTCAGGTGAAGCAGCATTTCACCTGTACCTCCTCCCATCTGGTCTATTGCATTCGCTGCACCCAATGTGGCCTACTCTACATTGGAGAAACCAAATGCAGACTGGGTGACTGCTCTGCAGAACACCTCCAGTCCGTGTGCAAGCATGACCCTGACCTTCCTGTAGCCAGTCACTTTAACACAGCATCCTGCCCGCATGCCCACTTGTCTGTCCTTGGCATGCTGCAATACTCCAGTGGTTCACAGCTCAAACTGGAGGAACAACAACTCATCTTCAGACTGGACACTTTACAACCTCCTGGGCTCACATTGAGTTTAACATCATCAGACTGTGAAGCCACTCCCATTCCTTTTCTTCCTTCTAGCTTTACTTGTTACATTCTCTGTCACTAAGTCCTCTCTTCCCTCCTACCACTCCAGTAGGACTGTTTTTCCAGTCTAACAGTTAAACACACCATTTTTCTGCCATTCTCACATTCCTATACTTAATCTGCTCTATCAACACCCTTTCTCACCCAGTACTCCACCCCTCACTGTTGCATAAATGCTGACTCTTTCACACTTCACGTCGGCTGCGATGAAGAGTAATCTAGACTCAAAACATTACCTTGCTTTCTCTCCATGGATGCTGCCTGACCCACTGTGATTTCCAGCATTTGTTGTTTTCAGACCCAGCTGGAACTGCTGCTCCATGTAGATGGTGAGGAGATGGAGGGCAAAGAGAAGGCAATTTAAAGATTAATGTAGTGTGCGAACAAGGCTGTCAATTGATGGCTTTTATAGCACTGTGGGAAATTCTTCTTGCCTTGAGTATCTCATGCCACACATGCATCAGGCAATGACCATCTCCAAGAAGAGAGAATTTAGTCATCATCCCCTTTACATTCAAGGGCATTTCCATCACTGAATCCTGCACTATCAACATCCTGGGAATTAATTTTGTCCCCAGAAACTGAATAAATACTGTGGCTATTAAAGCAAGTCAAGGCTAGGAATCCTGCAGCAAGTAACTCATCTCCTGGCTCCCCAAAACTTGTCCACATCTACGAAGTACACCTCAGGAGTGTGATGGAATACTCCCCACTTGCCTGGATGGCCGCAGCTCCAACAACACTCAAGAGGTTCAACACCATTCAGGCCAAAGCACCCACTTCATTGGCACTCGAGCTTCAACATTCACTCCCTTCAGTATCAATGCACGGTCACAGCAGTGTGTACCATCTACAACAAGCCCTGCAATACCTCAGCAAGGTTCTTTTGACAGCACCTTCCAAACTCATGGCACAACCATCTTGAAGGATGAGGGCAGCAGATAAATGGGAATACCACCACCTGCAAGTTCCCCTCCAAGCCACTCATCATCCTGACTTGGGAATATATCACTGATCCTTCACTGTTGCTACATCAAGATCCTGGAATTCCCTCCTGAATGGCTTTGTGGGTCTGTAGCTGTTCAAGAAGACACCTTAGCACCATCTCAAGGGCGACTAGGGCCAGGTAATAAATGCTGGCCCAGTTAGTGTCACCCACATCCTACAAATGAATAAAAGAAAAAAAACACCGTGCACTCCACTCAGTGAACTTCAACACTATCAGAAATGAAAACTGAACAGTTCTGAGGAAGGGTCACCGGACTCAAAACGTTAACTCTGTTTTTTCCTTCACAGATGCTGCCAAACTTTGTTTTTGTTACTTTCAGAAATGAGCTCTGGAGCTGCTGGACTGTAATAGCTGGAATGGCAAATTGATGTTTCTTTTGTTGTCAATAACTTCTGTTCATTTAAAACCCTTCTTAAAGCCCAGATGTACACTATACAATATAATCCTCACAGCCTTGTAGGAATCTGCCAGAGCTGAATGCGAAGAAACTGTTCCTCTTCCTTCAGCAAGTAGTATTTGCTTCAAAGACCACTGGGAGAATGCTCAGCTTCAGCCATTAACAAAGATCTGTATCCCAGAGCCTCAATCCTCCAGAGCACTCTTTATTACTGGTACTGATGATTAATATTGGCAGCAACCTCAAACTGCAGTGCAGAACACACAAGCCCTTGACCTAAATGTAGGGTATGGTCAGATTTTTGACTTACATAGAATGCCTTTAGCAGAAGCAGGCACTGCAGTAAAGCTCATAAAGCTAAAAAAAATCAATCTTGTAATTGCTTACATGTTCTCAATTGGTTTCATTTCAAAGTTTGTAGAGTACAAGTTGTTTATATCCGCACAGTAAAAAGAGGGACCTGCTGATGCAATTCAGTTTATAGCTGCCTTTCCTCCTTCATTAACCCTTTCTTCCAGCTTTCTTCCTCCTCTTTACTTCCTTTATTTATTACTTCCAAAACACCAACTCCTCTTTCTTTGCCATGAGATTTTGTCAACCTTTCCTCATATGGCTACGTAATTGCAAACACTGTAAGGCATGATTTCTCCATCTTGTGATTAACAGCTAAGTTGCAATGGAAGCACTTCAACCAAGCCCTGCAAAATATTGATGATAGACCATGAATTCAGACAGAATATAAGATGATTGATATTAATACGTTGCTATTACAACCTGGTTTGTGTGACAATGTATCAGAGACTTAGAAATATGGGCCAGTATTACTAATCACTGGAACACTTTCACTGTCTATAATAGGTTCATAATGATGGAAGTATTATTGCTGGGACGAAGGAAAATATGCAATCAAATATGGTATTCCTGGCTATCAAGGTTTTAAAGAGCAAGACAGGAAGGTTTTTTATACCCAGAGTGGGTATGGTGTGGCTGTGGAATGTACTGTCTGGGAGGGTAGCTGAGGTGGGAAACCTCACAACTTTTACAAAGTACTTGGATAAGCACTTCAAATGTCATAACATTCATAGCTATGAGCCCATTGTGGAGAAGTGGGACTACTGTAGGCAGTAGTGTATTTTTGATGTTATAGGCTTGATGGGCAGAAGGGCCTCTTCTGTACTATAATTCTATAATCGCCCCTTTGAAGATTCATGTGGCTTCTTTCCCATCAAAATGCCTGAACCAAAATTCTACATAAGCAGTCTGTTATGCACACAGTAAGCCCACAATATTCTAACTAGAGATAGCAGTTATCTGTAGAACTGCTTCCTTCCACTGATATACCACCACTAAGCCTACCCCTCACTAGTTTTGTGGAGTTAGGGTTTAATGAACATGCAGGAAAGCTGCTGAAGCATTTTGCAATGTTACTGTGACCTCAGAGCCAGGCTGAAACTCTGCTAGGAGGTCGGAACCAGAACAGCTTTCAGCATAGATGCCTATGGCTCTACCAGCTTGTGTAAATTGTTAAAAACATACTGTTTAAAGATACCTTGAGGTGTAAGTTGAGTTGGTGAGGCAATGGCCTAGTGGTATTACCACCAGACTATTAATCCAGAAACTCAGCTAATGTTCTGGCGACCTGGCTTTGAATCCTGCCATGGTAGATGGTGGAATGTAAATTCAATAAACAATCTGGAATTAAGAATCCATTAATAACTATTGTCAATTGTCGGAAAGACCGATCTAGTTCACTAATATCCTTTAGGGAAGGAAATCTGTCGTCCTCACCTGGTCTGGCCTACATGTGACTACAGATCCACAGCAACATGGTTGACTATGAAATGGCCCAGCAAGCCACTCTGTTCAAGGGCAGTTAGGGATGGGTAATAAATGCTGATTAACCAGCGATGCCCACATCCCACGAGTGAATTAAAAAACCCCTGAAGAACAGAAGAACCCATAATAAAACAGCCATCACGGTTAACCTGGGGACATCTAAAAACATCATTGAACAGTTACATGTCTAGAAATTAATCAAAACAACTCAGTTTTGCTTTAACTCGGCATTAGTTCTACAGTTTCCCCATTCCAACTCAAATAATAAAATCATTCGGATTTTAGTGAATCATAAAACTATGGTTATCTCTTGTTTTCAGGTGAGATATTAAAATGAAATCCCATAAGGCACCTCATATCAATTCCGTAAAGGGATGTGACCATCACTGACTGAGCAGCATGGATTGCCCATCCCCAATTGCCCAGAGGGTAGTTAAGAGTCAGCCACATTGCTGAGGGTCTGGGGTCACATGTAGGCCAGACTGGATACAAGACATTAGTGAATCACAGAATTGTTATGGCGCAGAATGAGGCCATTCAGCTGATCATGTCTATATCAGTTATACTACCTTGTGTCGAATTCCTGCCTTTTCCCCATATCTCTGCATACCACTTTTATCCAAATAATCGTACAATTTCCTCTTGAATGCCTCATTTGAACCTGCATCTCCACATTTCCAGGCAGTGCATTCCACACCCCAACTAACCGCTGTGTGAAACATCAGTCTTGCTATGTTTGCGCACTACTTCAAATCTAACCTAACAAGGTGTAGAGCTGGATGAACACAGCAGGCCAAGCAGCATCATAGGAGTAGGAAGGCTGACGTTTCGGGCCTAGACCCTTCATCAGAAATGATTCATAAGAAATTTCTGATGAAGGGTCTAGGCCCGAAACATCAGCCTTCCTGCTCCTATGATGCTGCTTGGCCTGCTGTGT
>NW_025965718.1:111995-112601 GCF_021869965.1 Rhincodon typus | reverse complement strand
GCCCCGAGGCGGTGAGAGTGGGAACATGCAGCCCCGAGGCGGTGATAATGGGAACAGGCAGCCCCGAGGCGGTGAGAGCAGGAATAGGCAGCCCCGAGGTGGTGAGAAGAGGAACAGGCCGCCCTGAGGTGGTGAGAGCAGGAACAGGCAGCCCCGAGGCAGTGAGAGTGGGAACAGGCAGACCCGAGGTGGTGAGAGCCCGAACAGGCAGCCCCGAGGCGGTGAGAGAGGGGACAGGCAGCCCCGAGGCGGTGAGAGCGGTTACAGGCATCCCCGAGGCGGTGAGAGTGGGAACAGGCAGCCCCAAGGTGGTGAGAGAGGGAACAGGCAGCCCAGAGGGGGTGAGAGCAGGAACAGGCAGCCCCGAGGCCTTGGGAGCAGGAACAGGGAGCCCCGAGAAGGTGAGAGCGGGAACAGGCAGCCCCGAGATGGTGAGAGCGGGAAAAGGCAGCCCCGAGGCTGTGAGAGAGGGAACAGGCAGCCCCGAGGCGGTGATAGTGGGAACAGCCAGCCCCGAGGAGGTGAGAGTCGGAACCGGCAGCCCCGAGGCAGTGAGAGTGGGAACAGGCAGCCCCGAGGTGGTGACAGCAGGAACAGGCAGCCCCG
>NW_025965718.1:111195-111495 GCF_021869965.1 Rhincodon typus | reverse complement strand
CCGAGGCGCTGATAGCGGGAACAGGCAGCCCCAAGACGGTGAGAGCGGGAACAGGCAGCCCCAAGGTGGTGAGAGCAGGAACAGGCAGCCCCGCGGCCGTGAGAAGAGGAACAGGCACTCCCGAGGCGGTGAGAGCGGGAACAGGCAGCCCCGAGGCGGTGAAAGTGGGAACAGGCAGCCCCGAGGCGGTGAAAGTGGGAACATGCAGCCCCGAGGCGGTGATAGAGGGAACAGGCAGCCCCGAGGTGGTGAGAGAGGGAACAGGCAGCCCCGAGACAGTGACAGAGGGAAGAGGCAGCC
>NW_025965718.1:110724-111095 GCF_021869965.1 Rhincodon typus | reverse complement strand
GAGGCTGTGAGAGTGGGAACAGGCAGCCCCAAGGCGGTGAGAGCGGGAACAGGCAGCCCCGAGGCGGTGAGAGTGGGAACAGGCAGCCCCGAGGCGGTGAGAGCGGGTACAGGCTGCCCCGAGCGGTGAGAGCAAGAACAGGCATCCCCGAGGCTGTGAGAGTGGGAACAGGCAGCCCCAAGGCGGTGAGAGCGGGAACAGGCAGCCCCGAGGCGGTGAGAGTGGGAACAGGCAGCCCCGAGGCGGTGAGAGCAGGAACAGGTAGCCCCGAGGGGGTGAGAGTAGGAACAGGCAGCCCCAAGGCGGTGAGAGTTGGAACAGGCAGCCCCGAGACGGTGAGAGCGGGAACAGGCAGCCCCGAGGCGGTGAGA
>NW_025965718.1:109755-110624 GCF_021869965.1 Rhincodon typus | reverse complement strand
CAGTGAGAGCAGGAACAGGCAGCCCCGAGGCGGTGAGAGCGGGAACAGGCAGCCCCGAGGCGGTGAGAGCGGGAACAGGCAGCCCCGAGGCGGTGAGAAGAGGAACAGGCAGCCCCGAGGCGGTGAGAGAGGGAACAGGCAGCCCCGAGGCCGTGAGAAGAGGAACAGGCAGCCCCGAGGTGGTGAGAGTTGGAACAGGCAGCCCCGAGGCGGTGAGAGCGGGAACAGGCAGCACCGAGGCGGTGAGATTGGGAACAAGCAGCCCCGAGGTGGTGAGAGTTGGAACAGGCAGCCCCGAGACGGTGCGAGCGGGAACAGGCAGCCCTAAGGCGGTGAGAGCGGGAACAGGCAGCCTCGAGGAGGTGGGAGCTGGAACAGGCAGCCCCGAGACGGTGAGAAGAGGAACCAGCAGCCCCGAGGCGGTGAGAGCAGGAACAGGCAGCCCCGAGGCGGTGAGAGCGGGAACAGGTAGCCCCGAGGCGGTGAGAGCGGGAACAGGCAGCCCCGAGGCGGTGAGAAGAGGAACAGGCAGCCCCGAGGCGGTGAGAGAGGGAACAGGCAGCCCCGAGGCCGTGAGAAGAGGAACAGGCAGCCCCGAGGTGGTGAGATTTGGAACAGGCAGCCCCGAGGCGGTGAGAGCGGGAACAGGCAGCACCGAGGCGGTGAGATTGGGAACAAGCAGCCCCGAGGTGGTGAGAGTTGGAACAGGCAGCAACGAGACGGTGCGAGCGGGAACAGGCAGCCCTAAGGCGGTGAGAGCGGGAACAGGCAGCCTCGAGGAGGTGGGAGCTGGAACAGGCAGCCCCGAGACGGTGAGAGGGGGAAAACGCAGCCCCGAGGCGGTGAGATGGGGAACAGACAGCCCCGAG
>NW_025965718.1:106649-109255 GCF_021869965.1 Rhincodon typus | reverse complement strand
ATTTCAAAACCCCCTTCCCCTCCCCCTTTTCTGATGAAGGGTCTCGGCCCGAAACGTCAGCCTCTCTGCTCCTATGATGCTGCTTGGCCTGCTGTGTTCATCCAGCCCTGCACCTTGTTGTCTCGGATTCTCCAGCATCTGCAGTTCCTACTATCTCTGAACTAATTGGCCTGTAGTTTTTTGTTTTTTACATTGCTTCCTTTTGAATAGACATGTTATATTTACTGCATGGAACCTTCTCAGAATCAAGTGAATTTGGTAAAATTATCACTAATATTTCTCTCACCTCATCAGCCATCTCTTTATGAACCTAATATGAAGTCTATCAGAAATGGGGACTTGTCAGCTTACAGCTCCAATAGTTTGCTCAGTAACATTTCCCTCTGGGTTATCATTTCACCAAGTTCCCTTCTCCCTTCCAGTTCCTCATCTACAACTAATACTGGGATATTTTCTGTACTCTCTATAGTG
Source organism: Rhincodon typus (assembly GCF_021869965.1). NCBI lineage: Eukaryota > Metazoa > Chordata > Chondrichthyes > Orectolobiformes > Rhincodontidae > Rhincodon > Rhincodon typus. Next base: position 108,784 of record NW_025965718.1, on the reverse strand, counting down.
AAGACAGGAAAAAAGAATTTATTATTCATTTCACCTACCATTTCCTTCTCATTTACTATCCTTATTCACACTCCCTCGAGGACCAGCAATCACTTTACCTACCTTCTCCTTTTTAGGTACCTGTAGAAGCTCTCACAATCCATTTTTACATTTCTACTTAGCTTCTTCTCATGCGCTGACTTCTTTCCTTGATTAGTTCTTGAATTCAAACACATTTCTCCTGCATCAATCTTTGGAACATTCATTTAACTCTCTAGTCATAGTTAACCTAGGCCAATTTGATCATGAGCCAGGTATAATTTGAGACACTTGGAGACCTTTAATGTTCTGCTTTTCGATTTAGCCCCTAGCTACACTTACCTCTTAAGCAGAGCTTCATTGTGAAGGCTAACTATGTCATTGGTCATCCCTGTAACCATCCTTGAAGAGAAACCTTACATGCTCCCGACAGTCATAAGTCTCCAGCTACTTTACTGTACAGAAGGTCCATGGGCTAAAGAAAGGTCTCACAGGGCTGTAAAAGGGACCTTTTCTAATGATGTCAGGGCTTTTCATAATTGATATTGATATTTAATGACTTTGGGGTTGACAGCCTGAGCTTGGTTCCAGTCTGCCAAGAGCATTTTTACTGCCCTTATAAGGAGCAGGGCTTCCAAAACCCATAACACAAAAGAGGGCAGAACCTGGAGTAGTGATGCCAAACCTCAAACACCTTAACTGCTTCATTGCAAGAGGAATTGAGTTATCATCCACTGCACACGTTCCACACCTTGGTCCTAGGCTGTACTGGCAGCTTTGAATTCAAAATTATATCTATACTTTTGAACGTTTAAGTGCTACCTCCCTCAATTATTTTGATTTGATTTGATTTACTATTGTCACACATGCTTAGGTACAGTGAAAAGTTTTGTTTTGCTTGCAGTACAGGCGGATCATACCATACAAAGTGCATTAGGGTAATAGAACAGAGCAAGGAATACAATGTTACAGCCGCAGAGAAGCTGCACAAAGAGTGAGATCAATGTTAAATTTAAAATCTGAAAGGTCCATTCAGAAGTCTAATAATAGCGGGGGAGAAGCTGTTCTTGATTCTATTGGTAAATATGTTTATGCTTTTCTATGCCCAGCAGAGGGGGTTGGAAGAGATCATAACTGGGCTGGGAGGGGTCTTGGATTATATTGACTGCCTTCCTGAGGCAGCAAGAAGTATAGATTGAGTCACTGGATAGAAGGTTAGCTAGCATGATGGACTGGACTATGTTCACAACTCTCTGTAGTTTCTTCTGGTCCTGGGCATAGCAATTGCTATATCAACCCATGATGCATCTGGACAGAATGCTTTCTATAAACACTGATAAGAGAGTTTATGGACATGCTGAATGATGTGCTCCATGGAGAGGTGCTGGAGGCATACATTGGAAACATTGCCTTTCCTGCAATGGGGAAGGAGGGTCATTGGCATCGCTTCCAGTTTTTCTCGTCTTCCACAAGCACCCCATCTCCTCAGATGGAGTGCAATATGCAATGTTTTGCATTCTCCAGCGAACAGTTGATACCCCTCAATATCTCCTGGATGTGTGGACATATTGAGGTAGGGGCAGCTGGCGGTAAGAGCAGGAACAGGCAGCCGCAGGGCGATGAGAGTGGGAACAGGCAGCCCCAAGGTGATGAGAGTGGGAACAGGCAGCCCCAAGGCAGTGAGAGTGGGAACAGGCAGCCCTGAGGCGGTGAGATTGGGAACAGGCAGCCCCAAGGCAGTGAGAGCGGGAACAGGCAGCCCCAAGGCAGTGAGAGTGGGAACAGGCAACCCTGAGGCAGTGAGAGTGGGAACAGGCAGCCCTGAGGCGGTGAGAGTGGGAACAGGCAGCCCCAAGCCGGTGAGGGTGGAAGCAGGCAGCCCCAAGGCGGTGAGAGTGGGAACAGGCAGCCCCAGGGCGGTGAGAGTGGGAACAGGCAGCCCCGAGGCGGTGAGAGTGGGAACAGGCAGGCCCAAGGTGGTGAGAGTGGCAACAGGCAGCACCAAGGCAGTGAGAGTGGGAACAGGCAGCCATGAGGCAGTGAGAGAGGGAACAGGCAGCCCAGAGGCATTGAGAGTGGGAACAGGCAGCCCTGAGGCCGTGAGAGTGGGAACAGGC
>NW_025965718.1:106252-106549 GCF_021869965.1 Rhincodon typus | reverse complement strand
GCCCCGAGGCGGTGAGAGTGGGAACAGGCAGCCCCGAGGCGGTGATAGTGGGAACAGGCAGCCCTGAGGCTGTGAGAGAGGGAACAGGCAGCCCAGAGGCGTTGAGAGTGGGAACTGGCAGTGCGAGGCGTTGAGATTGGGAACAGGCAGCCCTGAGGCTGTGAGAGCGGGAACAGGCAGCCCCGAGGTGGTGAGAGTGGGAACTGGCAGCCCAGAGGCATTGAGAGTGGGAACAGGCAGCCCTGAGGCAGTGAGAGAGGGAACAGGCAGCCCAGAGGCATTGAGAGTGGGAACAGG
>NW_025965718.1:105028-105752 GCF_021869965.1 Rhincodon typus | reverse complement strand
GGGAACAGGCAGTGCGAGGCGGTGAGAGCAGGAACAGGCAGCCCCGAGGCGGTGAGAGCGGGAACAGGCAGTACGAGGCAGTGAGAGAGGGAACAGGCAGCCCTGAGGCAGTGAGAGAGGGAACAGGCATCCCCGTGGCGCTGAGAGTGGGGACAGGCGGCCCCGAGGTGGTGAGAGTGGGAACAGGCAGTGTGAGTCAGTGAGAGAGGGAACAGGCAGCCCTGAGGCAGTGAGAGAGGGAACAGGCATCCCCGAGGCGGTGAGAGTGGGGACAGGCAGTCCCAAGTCGGTGAGAGCGGGAACAGGCGGCCCCGAGGCGGTGAGAGCGGGAACAGGCAGTGCGAGGTGGTGAGAGCGGGAACAGGCAGTGTGAGGCGGTGAGAGCAGGAACAGGCAGCCCCGAGGCGGTGACAGCGGAAACAGGCAGCCCCAGGGCGGTGAGAGTGGGAACAGGCAGTGCTAGGCGGTGAGATTTGGAACAGGCAGCCCTGGGGCGGTGAGAGCGGGAACAGGCAGCGTGAGTCAGTGAGTGTAGGAACAGGCAGTGCGAGGCAGTGAGAGCGGGAACAGGCAGCCCCGAGGCGGTGAGAGTGGGAACAGACAGTGCGAGGCAGTGAGAGCGGGAACAGGCAGTGCGAGGCGGTGAGAGCAGGAACAGGCAGCCCCGAGGCGGTGAGAGCGGGAACAGGCAGTACGAGGCAGTGAGAGAGGGAACAGGCAGCCC
>NW_025965718.1:103388-104528 GCF_021869965.1 Rhincodon typus | reverse complement strand
TGCCTGTTCCCTCTCTCACAGCCTCACGGCTGCCTGTTCCCATTCTCACTGCCTTGGGGCTGCCTGTTCCCACTCTCACCGCCTTGGGGCTGCCTGTTTCCGCTCTCCCCGCCTTGGGGCTGCCTGTACACACTCTCACCGCCTTGGGGCTGCCTGTACCCACTCTCACCGCCTCAGGGCTGCCTGTTCGCACTCTCACTGCCTCGCACTGTCTGTTCCCACTCTCACTGCCTTGGGGCTGCCTGTTGCCTCTCTCACAGTCTCAGGGCTGCCTGTTCCCACTGTCACTGCCTTGGGGCTGCCTGTTCCCACTCTCACTGCCTTGGGGCTGCCTGTTCCCACTCTCACCCCCTCGGGGCTGCCTGTTCCTGCTCTCACCCCCTCGGGACTGTCTGTTTCCGCTCTCACCGCCTTGCACAGCCTGTTCCCGCTCTCACAGCCTCAGGGCTGCCTGTTCCCACTCTCAACGCCTCTGGGCTGCCTGTTCCCTCTCTCACAGCCTCACAGCTGCCTGTTCCCACTCTCACCGCCTTGGGGCTGCCTGTTCCCACTCTCACCGCCTTGGGGCTGCCTTTTCCCACTCTCACCGCCTCAGGGCTGCCTGTTCCCACTCTCACTGCCTCGCGCTGCCTGTTCCCACTCTCACCGCCTTGGGGCTGCCTGTTCCCACTCTCACCGTCCCGGAGCTGCCTGTTCCCGCTCTCACCATCTTGGGGCTGCCTGTTCCCACTCTCACAGCCTCGAGGCTGCCTGTTCCCACTCTCACCACCTCGGGGCTGCCTGTTCCCGCACTCACTGCCTTGCACTGCCTGTTCCTGCTCTCACCACCTCGGGGCTGTCTGTTTCTGCTCTCACCACCTTGCACTGCCTGTTCCCGCTCTCACAGCCTCAGGGCTGCCTGTTCCCACTTGCACCGCCTCGCACTGCCAGTTCCCACTCTCAACGCCTCTGGGCTGCCTGTTCCCTCTCTCACAGCCTCAGGGCTGCCTGTTCCCACTATCTCCGCCTCGGGGATGCCTGTTCCCACTCTCACCGCCTCGGGGCTGCCTGTTCCCACTCTCACAGCCTCTGGGCTGCCTGTTCCCACTCTCAATGCCTCTGGGCTGCCTGTTCCCACTCTCCCAGCCTCAGGGCTGCCTG
>NW_025965718.1:102767-103288 GCF_021869965.1 Rhincodon typus | reverse complement strand
TGGGGCTGCCTGTTCCCACTCTCACAGCCTCACGGCTGCCTTTTCCCACTCTCACCGCCTCAGGGCTGCCTGTTCCCACTCTCACCGCCTTGGGGCTGCCTGTTTCCGCTCTCACCACCTTGGGGCTGCCTGTTCCCACTCTCACCGTCCTAGAGCTGCCTGTTCCCGCTCTCACCATCTTGGGGCTGCCTTTTCTCACTCTCACAGCCTCGGGGCTGCCTGTTCCCACTCTCACCACCTCGGGGCTGCCTGTTCCCGCACTCACTGCCTTGCACTGCCTGTTCCTGATCTCACCACCTCGGGGCTGTCTGTTTCCGCTCTCACCACCTTGCACTGCCTGTTCCCGCTCTCACAGTCTCAGGACTGCCTGTTCCCACTCTCCACGCATCTGGGCTGCCTGTTCTCACTCTCACCGCCTCGCACTGCCTGTTCCCACTCTCAACGCCTCTGGGCTGCCTGTTCCCACTCTCACCGCCTTGGGGCTGCCTGTTCCCACTCTCACAGCCTCACGGCTGCCTTTT
>NW_025965718.1:100846-102267 GCF_021869965.1 Rhincodon typus | reverse complement strand
GTGAGAGAGGGAACAGGCAGCCCAGAGGCATTGAGAGTGGGAACAGGCAGCCCTGAGGCTGTGAGAGAGGGAACAGGCAGCCCAGAGGCGTTGAGAGTGGGAACTGGCAGTGCGAGGCGGTGAGAGTGGGAACAGGCAGCCCTGAGGCTGTGAGAGTGGGAACAGGCAGTGCAAGGTGGTGAGAGCGGAAACAGACAGCCCCGAGGTGGTGAGATCAGGAACTGGCAGTGCAAGGCAGTGAGTGCGGGAACAGGCAGCCCCGAGGTGGTGAGGGTGGGAACAGGCAGCCCCGAGGCTGTGAGAGTGGGAAAAGGCAGCCCCAAGATGGTGAGAGCGGGAACAGGCAGCTCTAGGACGGTGAGAGTGGAAACAGGCAGCCCCAAGGCGGTGAGAGTGGGAACAGGCAGCGCTAGGCAGTGAGAGTGGGAACAGGCAGCCCCGAGGCGGTGAGAGAGGGAAAAGGCAGCCGTGAGGCTGTGAGAGTGGGAACAGGCAGCCCCAAGGGGGTGAGAGTGGGAACAGGCAGCCCAGAGGCGTTGAGAGTGGGAACAGGCAGTGCGAGGCGGTGAGAGTGAGAACAGGCAGCCCAGATGCGTGGAGAGTGGGAACAGGCAGCCCTGAGACTGTGAGAGCGGGAACAGGCAGTGCAAGGTGGTGAGAGCGGAAACAGACAGCCCCGAGGTGGTGAGATCAGGAACAGGCAGTGCAAGGCAGTGAGTGCGGGAACAGGCAGCCCCGAGGTGGTGAGAGTGGGAACAGGCAGCCCCGAGGCTGTGAGAGTGGGAAAAGGCAGCCCCAAGATGGTGAGAGCGGGAACAGGCAGCTCTAGGACGGTGAGAGTGGGAACAGGCAGCCCCAAGGTGGTGAGAGCGGAAACAGGCAGCCCCAAGGCGGTGAGAGTGGGAACAGGCAGCCCTGAGGCGGTGAGAGTGGGAAAAGGCAGCCGTGAGGCTGTGAGAGTGGGAACAGGCAGCCCCAAGGCGGTGAGAGTGGGAACAGGCAGCCGTGAGGCTGTGAGAGAGGGAACAGGCAGCCCAGAGGCGTTGAGAGTGGGAACAGGCAGTGCGAGGCTGTGAGAGTGGGAACAGGCAGCCCAGATGCGTGGAGAGTGGGAACAGGCAGCCCTGAGACTGTGAGAGCGGGAACAGGCTGTACAAGGCAGTGAGAGTGGAAACAGACAGTCCCGAGGGGGTGAGAGCAGGAACAGGCAGCCCCGAGGGGGTGAGAGTGGGAACAGGCAGCCCCAAGGCAGTGAGAGTGGGAACAGGCAGCCCCAAGGCAGTGACAGTGGGAACAGGCAGCCCTGAGACTGTGAGAGAGGCAACAGGCAGCCCCAAGGCAGTGAGAGTGGGAACAGACAGTGCGAGGCAGTGTGAGTGCGAACAGGCAGCCCTGAGGCGGTGAGAGTGGGTACAGGCAGC
>NW_025965718.1:100651-100746 GCF_021869965.1 Rhincodon typus | reverse complement strand
ACAGGCAGCCCCGAGGCATTGAGAGTGGGAACAGGCAGCCCTGAGGCTGTGAGAGAGGGAACAGGCAGCCCAGAGGCATTGAGAGTGGGAACAGG
>NW_025965718.1:99518-100151 GCF_021869965.1 Rhincodon typus | reverse complement strand
CTGTGCTCCTCCAGCTCCACACTCTGTTATCTCTGACTCCAGCATTGACAGTTCTTACTATTTCTCATTATGATGTGGTGAAGAGTGAGCAAAGAAACATGTGCACCTCACTGACAATTTTGAAATTGCTGGAAACCCTCAGTAGAACAGACAACACTGATGTTGAACAAAAAACCTGAGCGGCTAAACGATTCCTTGAAGAGATTGGTACAAAAATTAAGTTCAAGAATACATTTTGGTTTGAACAAAGACACAATTTCAAAAAAGCTTGATGGAACAAATTATGCCATGGGATTGGTTAATGCTATCGGTGAGCTTGTTTTTTGCATTAATATTAATGTAGTAAAATATCTTAAAGGAAACACATGCAGACTTCTGCCAAGATACAGCTCATGCAGAGATGAAGTTTCAGGTGGATGCTCTTGGATTGGATAGACTGGAGTTGTTTGCCTTGGAGTAGAGGAGACAGAAGGGGAACATGATTGAGGTATATAAAAGTATAAGAGGCATAGATAGACAGGAATAACAAACGATGAAGAAATGATGAAGGGTCTAGGCCCGAAACGTCAGCCTTCCTGCTCCTGTGATGCTGCTTGGCCTGCTGTGTTCATGCAGCTCTACACTTTGTTATCT
>NW_025965718.1:95233-99418 GCF_021869965.1 Rhincodon typus | reverse complement strand
CCTTATTGTCTTAATTCCCTGGTGAAACACGATAATTCTACAGCTTGTTATCTAAGGTTAAGCAGCTGTCTGTCAGTGTGTAGCTAATGAATGACTTGAGGCACTTTCCACTATGATGCAGACTTAATGCATCAATTTTCAGGCTGAATCAGCTCCTCCATGTGAATTAAATCTCATTTTACTGACACTACCCTTTAAAAGAATTAGTTTTTAAGAGCAGTTTTGGTGATTCAATTTGAAGCAAACAAATTGTTTCTTCCGTTGGATTACCCGAGGCTTGGTTTAACACTTTTAAAAATAAATCAGCAGATAGCTTATGCCCAATGTTCCATCTAAGCCATAAGGCCATACAGAATCCCACAATTCCCCATGTAGCCTGTGAATAATTTGGAGCATTTAAATTACCATGCAGTTCTGGCCATGTAAAATAATTTAAATAGCTATGCACTTAAATAGATCATGTGCTCCAAAGAAATTGGAGGGAATGGTGCTCACAACCTGACTATTGTAAAGAGACTGAATCATGCTTTCAGACTTGTGTGATGGACCTTTGAGTTTATTTTTGATCTGATCCACCTGATGCCACCATTACATCACTGCAAGGTATTCACCGTGTCTCAATCTCTTCCCCTCGGCAGATATGGGATTTTAATCTCACAGCAGAAATCTGAGCTCAAAAACTAACTCCCCAGTATGAGACTGTAGGAATGCCATACTGTTATATGTGTCATCTTTCAAATGACCAAGGCACCATCTACCCAAATTCCATGCAATTCTTTCAAAGTAAAGCAGTGGAGTTCTTCATCACATCTTCACTTCAATTATACTAATTATCTAGTTAATATAACTTCCTTTGTTGTGGTCTTGCTGCATTCCCTACTACGTAACAGTGACTATTATCAAAACATTTTCATTAGTGCTATATAGGAGCAATGTACAGTTTCTTTTGCTTAACAAATGAATTGACATCCGATTTGAAAATCTTGAGCTAATGTGCTAATTCAGATTTCATTACTTATTAGGGAATACAAACAGTGTCTTTTTAGCTTTTTATTCTAATCAGTGAGCATAACCCTTTCTTCCTTGGGATTTATGTTCCCCTCCATCCTGGAATTGGATAAAGGGCAGCTCCTGAATGACACGGACAGGTCAGTTGGGAAAATATGGTGAGATCTGCAGAAGTGAAATTCTTGACATCAAGGAGAAAAGATCTGATTCTGCAACCATGTTTTGTTCTGCAAGACGAGGAATTCACTAGTAAGTGGCAAGAGGTCTATTTGGATGCTTCTACATCTCATTAATCTCTAATCACACCTCATGCAAACATGTTTTCTGATTTTCTCACATGTTGCAAATAAACTAGATAGCAATAATTCTCAACATGAAAATTAGGGCAGGTTCCTGCTGACTCCAGCTCACTGATTACTCCTTTGGCTGGCGGCGTCCAGCGTTTCAAAGCACACTCCATGGGCAGTGATGGCTCCTGTCTTGTCCACAAGATTGGCAATGGGCATGTAGCAGCCATTCAGTATCCTACAGGCACATCTCCGACCTGCTTACAATTTTTCTCCACATTAATGCTGCACATTGGACCATACCAGCACCTTAGATTGTAATGCTACTACCAGGTGACTTTGCATGGAGGGACAAACACCCACCCCATAGATTTGACCAGTGTGCACCTCAGAGTTCCTCCGTTGCTGTCTTAGATTTCACACATTTCATGCCTTCTTGGATGCTCAAGGTATCTCTGCCTTGCTTTGCATTTTTGCGCTGTGCCCCCTTGTTCAGAATGTAAAGGCTCACAGGACTTCTCTGTTGCTGATTAGTGCAGGCATGAAGCCAGGCAGCTTGCGATGATTGTCAGCTGTAATCAGTCAAGTAGGTGGACATGTCGCTGCTCAGCACTTGCCACATCAATGTTACACGGGCAACATGTATCAGCAGCTTCTGTGATAAACTCATTGCATTACGTTTCTATCAAATGTCCCTGTCTCAAAGATTAATTGGATAGTCCTCGACAAGTCAACGGAGGCAGTGCTCAGTCAGGGGGTCCCAGCACTATAAGTCGAGGGCAGTATCTGATATCAGCCCGAGGCTTGGGAATGGTCAGTCAACTGCTTGGGGCTATCAAGGTCTCAGCTGAGCTAAATGTTTATCAATTGGCTGCTTCCAAATGTCCACTGGGAACTCGAGTGGGACCTCACAATCCTCAACTCACACATGTATCGAGGCTGTACCAGATCACACTGCATCATTGCATTTCCCCATGCTGAGCTTAGTGGAACAGCCAGGGCACTCAGCTTGCCAACATGGTTGGCTTCCCCCAGGACACAGGGCTCAATAGATTGTACACAATTCTCGCACTGAGAATGACAACATTGCAGAGCTGACTTCCATCAATAGAAAAGTGTTCCCTTCCAATGATGTTCCCTGGTACGGAGTGATTGTTTTTATAATCAAAGGCTAAACAGGTTAGGACACTATTCACTGGTGTTTAGAAGAATGAGAGGTGATCTTATTAAAACATGTAGGATTCTTAAACGGCTTAAAAGGATAGATCCAGATAGGGCCAGACAGCATAGTCTCAGAATAAAGGTGGGCCAATTTAAGACGACATGAGGAGGAATTTGTTCTCTCAAAGGGTTTGGGAGTCTTTGGAATTCCTTGCCACAGAGAGTTGTGGGGCAATGTTCTTATGTATACTTAAGGCCGAGATACTTATAGTATCGATCAGTAAAGTGGGAATCAAGGTTTATAGAAAAGGGACAAAAAAATAGATATGAGGAATGTCAGATCACCCATGATTCTAGTGATCGGTGGACCAGACTCAAGGGGCCGAAAGGTCTACTCCTGTTCCTATTTCTTATGCTCTTACCACCTGTGATCATCGGGATGACATCTTGAAAGTTTGTGCCAGGTACCCTGGGAACCGCCATGATGTATAGATCGTTGAGAACTTGTTCCTTATTCATTTCAAGGGCCTTACGGAGATGATTACTGGGAGACAAGGACCACCTCCTGCAATCACAGCTGCTGACTCTGTTACACATGGCCCTGACTGAGGCCAGCCATCTATGCAGTGAAGCCAGATTTTCAGCCAGGGCGAACATTGATCAGATGATGGGTTTGCTGAAGATGAGATTCTGATGGTGGATCTATCTGAGGTGGGCCTTGTAGAACACTCCAGACACACTGTGCCCTATAATCCTAGCATGCTGGGCTCTGCACAACTGGAACAGTAAAGTGGGGATGTGATGGTGTCTGAAGAGCTAGAGAGCAGCAGCAGTTTTCTGAGGAAGAAGATGAGGGCTTTGAGCAAGACTGACACTGTAGTGTTTGTAACCAGGTCAGCCATGTGGATACAGAAGCTTGAACGCACGCACCAGCGGGTTCAAGAACAGATTCTTCCTTGCCGTTATTAGACTGATGAATGGACTGTTTAACTTCAAATAACGCTGATCTTGCTAATGTTGATCTTGCCTAGCGCGTGCCCTGTGTGACGTAACCTGTATGCCTCTGTCTAGTTATTTTTAATCCTATGATCTTTATGTCCTTGCTTACTATGATCTGCCTGCACTGCTCGTAAACAAAGCTTTTCACTGTACTCAAGTACACGTGACAATAAATCAGTCAATGATTTCCCTGATTTGGGCTGTTAATCTGGCCCAATCAGAGAGCTCTGGCTAACATATATAAACAGGAGTGTCAGAGGTTCTGCTCACTCTGAGGGAGCTGGATCAGTGTCAAGGTCTCTCCACGTGTGAAGAAGGGGTGACTTGGTGACAGGATACTGGCCTCTGTGGAGTTATATCAGACACCTTCAGCATGATAGACCCATGCAGCGTCAGCCACCAGGACACAACTCGGGTAACATCCTGTTCCAATTGCTGTCAGCTCATTGGCAAAAAATTTATAGTTCATCAAAAGGCGAGCAGCACCAGATGTATCTTTCTGTTTGGTTTAGTCTCACTTTTGCTGATTTTGAATAAATGTGAGTGTTTACAACCCTTTGCAGGCTTTCCAGGATGTGATACTGTCGAATTAAACAATGAGAATGTATCATCTCAGAGATAGTAGGAACTGCTGATGCTGGAGAATCCGAGACAACAAGGTGCAGGGCTGGATGAACACAGCAGGCCAAGCAGCATCATAGGAGCAGAGAGGCTGACGTTTCGGGCCTAG
>NW_025965718.1:91677-94733 GCF_021869965.1 Rhincodon typus | reverse complement strand
TTTCTGCTCCGATGATGCTGCTTGGCCTGCTGTGTTCATCCAGCCCTGCACCTTGTTGTCTCGGATTCTCCAGCATCTGCAGTTCCTACTATCTCTTGCTGCAGTAACTTGTGTGCTTTGATTTCAAGAGAGTTTTGCTAAAACCATCAAAAATGTATAATTTCAGTGAAGGATATTATTCAGTTTTTTTAAGATAGGTAAAGTGCAAAATAGGTCTCCATTTCTGCTGGTCTTAGTAGCGAAAAATCAGCCCATTGTTTAACTTGTATAGATCTTTTTTGGAATTATTTCAAGGAGATAGTGTAGTAGTGGTAATAGTACTAGGTGACTAAGTCAGAGGCCCCGTCTGATACACTGGCATGAGTTCGGATCCCCCTGTGGAAACTGGTGGACCTAAAATGCAATGAACAAACCTGGAATTGAAATCTAGTCTCAGTGATGGCAACTATAAAATGATCCTCAACTGTTGTAAAATCCCATTTGGTTCACTGATGATCTTTGAGGAAGGAAATCTGCCATCTTTACCAAGTCTGGGACTACATGTGACTCCAGATCCACAGCAATGCAGTTGACTCTTTACAAAGTCTGTAAACACCTGGCAAGCCATTTATATAAAGGAAGTTAGGGACAGGCAATAAATGCTGGCCTTGTCAGCAATGCACACATCCCAAGAAAGAATCTGAATTTCATAGAGTTTTTGAAAGAGTGACCATTATTATCATTCATACGGCAGAGAACAGCTTAAAGTCTGCAGTGCAATGTGAAAGAAGCTATACATTGATGTTGTTACAATACCATGATAAGTTACATTTGCTTCTGTTCCAAATCTAAACCTTCACATATGTTTAATTTCTTCATTATCATAACGTTGAGAACTGTGAGAATTGGACCTGTTTTCTTCAGGCTATAATTCTGCCAGTCCTGACAGGTACTAGAAATATCACAGTCTTAATCACCAGTAAAATTGATATATAATGTATCTCTTTGTCACCGCAAATCTAAATTTATTGTCCTTTGGCTTTCTTTTTTGGAAATTTTACACACTGTATTTAAAACCTTGCTTTTCATTCTCCCATCTAATACACATTTCTGACTGCGTGACCTGATTACCCCACACCAATTTGTCAAAAGGTGATTAAGTGCTGGTGATATGACAAGAACTACCTCACGATCTATCCCATTTGTATAATCTCGTCAAAGGAGGCATCTGTCACTATCCGATCCACACAATGTGGTGTTTGGCAGTGACTTATGCAAATTGTGTCGGCTTACAGTCAAAATCCTACATTCCGTCACACTGGACTGTAGGACTATTCTTGGCAAAGTACTGCAGCATATAATGTGGCATTGCATTTGGAGATCAAGGTTTATTTCTGTCTGAAGTTTCAGATGAGAGATATTTTTTGAGTTGGACTTGCTTAAGCTCAGAGGGGGAGAACAGCACGCAACTGATGTAGAATTAAAAATTGATTCATAGCAACAGTATGTTTCTTGTTACATCAAGGGTTTTGGCTGAAGCACAAGTAGTGTAACATGCAGTGACAGTGAGTCTCTGCACATTAAAGCATCCTTTGGCTGAAAAGAATACAACTGCCACTATGATCCCGGGTGTGTATTTGTTCTGATTCTGTAGCGTTGCTATTTTATAAGATTGTAAGCACCACTCAACTGTGCCCTCTTCTTCTCTGTTTTTAATAAAGTGACCAATATAATGTTGTCCAGAGTTGGCTCAGATATCCAATCCCAATGCTGGGTCTGGAAGCACTAATTAAACCACCACTTTATCCAAGGCCATAAGACCAAGGAGCAGATGTATGTCATTCAGCCCATCGAGTCTACTCTGCTATTCTATATGGTCATATCCAATCTGATAATCTCAACCTCACTTTCCTGCCTTTATTCCAAAACCTTTGATTCCCTTAATGATTAGAAACTTGTCTATCTCAGCCTTGAACAGCCGTAATGATGCAGCCTCAACAGCCCTCTGATATTTTATACTTCCCAACAAAATTTTTGTGACATTCTTTTTGAACAGAGTTAATAAGGGGAATGGATTTATACGCCTGTTTAGGATAAAATTTCATGAAGGTGCTTATGTACTCGATTGGAGAGAATGACTCACGACTAAAATCTCAAAACAATATCAAAACATTCTTCATTCCTCTGACTTTTTGATAGTTTAGAGAATCATAGAATCCATACAGAGTGGAAGCAGGCCATTCAGCCCATCGAGTTTACAGTGACCCTCTGAAGAGCATCCCACCCAGACCCCACCTCCTACCCTATCCCTGTAACCCTGCATTTCCCATGGCTAGTCCACCTAACCTGCACATCCCTGGACACTATGGAAAATTTAGCATGGCCAAACCACCTAATCTGCATGTCTTTAGGTTGTGAGAGGAAACCAGAGCACCCAGAGGAAGCCCACGCAGATGCAGGGAGAATGTGCAAACTCCACACAGTCGGTCGCCTGCGGCTGGAATCGAACCCGGGTTCCTGGTGCTGTGAGGCAGTTCATCTGCAGCAAGTGGCCCTTCCAAATTGTTGCCAGTTGATTTCTAACTTTTGAGATAAAAATGAAGGCCTAAACTTTTATTGCTGTGCAAATTCCTCTCCGCCATTACAAAAGTAGCCAAAGACATTGGAAACATTAGGTCACACTCTCCAACCTGGCATTTCCTCCAACCACGGGGAATATATGGGTGAGAATCTATCTGTTTGTTACGGTTCTTAATGCACAGTGGTTTGACTGAATTTGATTTGATATATTATTGTCACATGTACCTAGGTACAGTGAAAAGTTTTGTTTTGTGTGCAGTACAGGCAGATCATACCATACAAAGATTATAGGATGATAGAACAGAGTGAGAAATACAAAGTTATGGCTGCAAAGAAGGTGTACAAAAAGCAAGATCAACATTAGAGTTGAAATTTGAGAGGCCAATTAAGAAGTGTAATAACAGCAGGGAAGAATCTGTTCTTGAACCTGTAGGTATGTGTGTTTAAGCTTTTGTATCTTCCGTCTGACAGAAGAGATTGGAAAAGATGCTAAGCGG
>NW_025965718.1:86522-91177 GCF_021869965.1 Rhincodon typus | reverse complement strand
CAGACCCGAAACGTCAGCTTTCCTGCTCCTCTGATGCTGCTTGGCCTGCTGTGTTCATCCAGCTCTGCACCTTGTTATCTCAGATTCTCCAGCATCGGCAGTTCCTACTATCTCTATAGGTGTCACTGTTTGTCTTCTGAAATCACCCAGAAAGTATTTCCTGACTTCAATGGGTCAGTCTACAACCAGCAGAGAAGGACAAAGGAGTTTTAGCAACTCTTTCTCATCCTTTCTGTGTCGGTATCTGCTTCACTAATGTCCTTGGAGGAAGGAAATCTGCCATCCTTACCAAGTTTAGACTGAAAGCAACTCCAGCCCACAGCAATATCCTCGACTCTTCACAGCCCTCTCAAATAGGCCAGCAAACCACTCACTTCAAGCTAGTTTTGATGCGGAGATGCCGGTGTTGGACTGGGGTGGACAAGGTCAGAAATCACACGACACCGGGTTATAGTACAACAGGTTTATTGGAAAACACAAGCTTTCAGAGTCTTATTCCTTCTTCAGATGTTAGTGAGAGAGGTAGTATCCGATTCCATGTCTGATACTACCTCTCTCACTAACACATGAAGAAGAAGTAAGACTCCAAAAGCTTGCGATTTCAAATAAACCTGTTGGACTATAACCTGGTGTTGCATGATTTCTGACCTTGTCCAAGCTAGTTTAGGGATAGGCAACAAATACTAACCTCACTCCTGGCACCTAAATTCCATTTAAGAATAAAACTAATGCCCTCCAGAATGAGACAGGCAGTGCATTGAGATAGAAATCGTCCTGTCAGACAACAACTCTGTATAAGTATATGGTGACAGTCTGCCAAACATCCGAGAAACTGAATCTTACTCTTGAAACACTATCTCCATTCCTTTAAATAGTTACGTATTCTAACAACCTCCAATTATCTGATTTATTAACGTACCTCATTATCTTAAGCTATCATAATTTTTGCCACTTTCTAAACCCTACTGAATCAGTAATTCTCATTTCCAATGTGGATTATACATCAGTCTATCCAAGCATAAGCAGATCTAATGGTAATTTCAAGCTCATTTAACCGTTAATGCCGGTGTGAATGAGAGATTCGTTGTGACATTCAATTTCATGTGTGGGTTAATGTGATGTCCATTCCCAGGGGCTCAACAAAATCCTGAGAATTTTGTTGGACGGGAGGACACCTCTTAGTTCAGCTCACTCTCAGGATCTCAATTTTTGAGGGAGAAGTGAATTCTTTGCCTTAAACCCCTCCTGCTCATTTGGGATGGGCAGATTAGCCCTTCAGAGCGGGGGCAGGCAGTGGGATGGTGTTTGGAATGGAGTTCAATGCACATCTGAGAAAGCTGTCAAAACACCTCGTAAAAATCAACCTTTTTACGATTAAAGTCCTGGGAGAGCTTTCATTTAAAGTAATTTGCACAGATAATTTTAACAAGGGAAACATGTGATTCTGTTCAGGTTCCAAGCCAAGAGTTCAAACCTTGTTACAACAATTGAGTATGACAAGCATCCCTTTTGACCAGAAGCTTGCTGCAGGTAATAAACACTCTAAACAGATCATGAATTGAACCTAGGCTGATAAGTGCGAAGTCATATTGCCACAGAAGTGCCAGGCAATGGTCATCTTAAATAAGAAACAATCTACCCATGGCCCCTTGACATACAATGGTGTTGCCATCACTGAATCCCCAGCTACTAACATCCTTGGGGTTACTACTGACCAGAAACTGCACTGGACTAGCCACATAAACACAGTGGCTACAAGAGCAGGTTAGAGACTAGGAATTCAGCAGTGATTCCTCAAGTTAGTGATTGACTCCTTAAAGCTTGACCATCATCTACAAGACACAGATCAGAAGTGTGATGGAATACTCCCTACATGCCTGGATGGGTGCCGCTCCAATAACACCCAAGAAGCTTGAGAGCAGCCAGTACAAAACAGCCTGCTTGACTGGTGCTACATCTATCCCCTCCCTCCACCACTTAAGGATTGAGAATGGCTTGCTCCCACTCTGGTTCGGTGGGTTTTGAGAGTCGAATGCACAATCTGCAGATGCAGCCACCAGAGTGCAGGGTCTCCCAATGACAGGGCAGGAGTATTCAATCTCTTCAGGGAAGTTTTGAGGACGTTGCTAAGGTGTTTTCATAGTCCTCCTGGGTACAGCAATTACTTTGGGAGTTTGCTGTCAAGCATAAAAATGACCTGTCCCGACCAGAAGCATTAATTTTGAGTGACTAATGCTTAATATGTTGGACTGAGAGAGCACAATGTGGTTGGACCACTTATCCCACCACTAGATTTGGAGGAGCTTTCAATGGGACCACTTGTGGTGTTTCTTCAGTGTTTAGATGTGCCTTCATAGGTTGTTAAGTTTCCAAACAGCCCTTGGACTTAGATAACTGAAGTCCCTCAGCCTTGGTATCATTCTAGAAAATCTCATCTGCCACCTCCCCAAGTCCCTGTTGTCCTTCCAAAAGTATGACGCCCAGAACTGAAGACAGCATTCCAGCTGAGGCCTAACCGCTGTTCCATAAATGGTTTGGTTTATTTTTCTCATGCTCCAATCATAAAGCAAAGAATCACATATTCTTTTCAAGAGCCTTCTGAATTTGTCCTGCCACAGTTGGGATTGCCAGTATGAGGTCAAGACTGGGTTTGTTCTGCCAATGATCCAAAAGCAGACACTTCATTGGGATCCCCCTTTGCAATCAACCTCAGAGTGTGGGTAAGATGTTGGAAGTTAGGGTCCTTTGAAAACTGAATTTTCCTGGTTTTTACTGTGAAGCACAAAACATCATTTCACAGTTACTACAGCAGTAATTAACTTTCCACAAATGCAGCATGTGAAAGCGAAGGAGTGGCATGATGAAACAATGATTTGCACTGCCATCTCACAGCACCAGGGACCCAGGTTCGATTGCACCTTTGGGTGACTGTGTGGAGTTTGCACATTCTCCCCATGTCTGCGTGGGTTTCCTCCAGGTGCTCTGGTTTCCTCCCATCGTTCAAAGATATGCAGGTTAGATGGATTGGCTGTGCTAAATTGCCCATAGGGTCCAGGGATGTTTAGGTTAGGTGGATTAGCCATGAGAAATGCAGGTTTACAGGGATGTGGTGGGTCAGGGTAGGATGCTGTTCAGAGGGTCGGTGTGGACATGATAGGCCGAAAGGCCTATTTCAACGCTGTTGGCATTCTATTCTGTTCTATAAAAATGAAAGTTTATGAGAAAAACAGAGGTCATGATGCACCTTGAACAATTTTATCTGGTGCCAAATGTATCCTATTGTTAGTGTGTTTTCAAAAATAAGAAGGCTTCGTTCTCAGAGACAATGGAAACTAACTGTCAAACGGAATTAGATAAAGCGATAAGGGTCATCCAACATCATTTGTAGCTGTCCCATGGCAATTGGCCGAAAGGGTTCAGACTGGCACAGAGAAAATAACCTGCCCCTAGAAACATTGTATCACAATAAGTGCTTGGGGGCAAAGGCCAGTTCTCTTCAGGGGTACTCAACAGGTAGTCCTCAAAGAGCAGTTTTCTCCAGATGGAAGATGTACTGAAAAGAGTTCAAAGACCCAGGGAAGAGTCCCCTGTCACCTCAGCTAGAGAACAGAATGCTGCCTTCACAGCTTGAATGAGACTTACACATTCCATACTAATGGCCTGTTCGTCTTCTGGTAATCGTTGGAAAAAACACAGCCAAAATAAAAAACAAAATTTGGACAAAGGGTCTCTGGACCCGGAACATTAACTCTGCTTTCTCTCTCCACAGATGCTGCCAGACTTGCTGAGTTTTTCCAGCAATTTCTGTTCTTTTGATTCAGATTTCCACCACACACACTTTTTTGGTTTAACAAGGTGTAGAGCTGGATGAACACAGCAGGCCAAGCAGCATCACAGGAGCAGGAAAGCTGATGTTTCGAGTCTGGACTCTTCTTCAGAACTTTTTTGGTTTGTTTCGTTCATCCGTTGGTACGCATAAACCATTCCCAATTGTCACGGTCACCTACTTTCTTTACCTAATTAATCGATGTGTCACATCAAAACTGCTCCAAAAGTCAATCAGAAAATTATTACAGATCTCTGATCCTGAAGTGGTGAATGGAAGTGGTGGCTGTGGTGCCAATCAAGCGGGGGCTGCTTTGCCTTGGATGGTGTCAAGCTTCTTGAGTATTGTTGGATCTGCTCCCACCCAGGCAAGTGGGGAGTATTCTATCACACTCCTGTCTTTTGTCTTGTAAATGATGGTCAGGTTTTGGGGAGTCAGGAGGTGATTTACTTGCTGCAGTATTCTGAACCTTACAGCCACTGTATTTATATCTCCAGCTTAATCCTGAACTTCTGTTCTTTGGCATTTCTGCTACTTCATTCTTTTTCTCTATCTGTCTCTATCACTCTGTTCTCTCTCTCTCTCTCGCTCTTTAAGAAAATTAGTAGCACCTACATTTTTATCAAGTGATTGGTTATCTGTCGTATTATCTCATGTGGCTCTGTGTCATGTTTGTTCAATAACATTCCAGTGACGTCCTTGCAATGCTTTTAAGGGACTATAGAAATGCCAAGATAACAAGGTGTAGAGCTGGATGAACACAGCAGGCCAAGCAGCATCAGAGGAGCAGGAAAGCTGACGTTTCAGGCCTAGACCCTTCTTCAGAAAA
>NW_025965718.1:76840-86022 GCF_021869965.1 Rhincodon typus | reverse complement strand
TCTGGGGACAGGCATTAAAAGATGCTTTTACAGCAGGCACAGGAACAAGCAGGACAAACTGCCCCCTTAAATGGGATCTGAACAGAGGAAACACATTGCTCTGGCACACTGCCAACAGTCTGGAATGCTTTTTAGCAACTGATGGCTTTCCTTTCCTTGGAAGGGGACAGTTAGAAATCACAAGAGCATTCAGTTGATCATTGTCCAGCCGTAAACATTAACAGACTTTCAGCTCTGTTCAGGTACCCCACACATGGGTTGGTTATTTCTCTACCTTTTTACATCTTTATTCAATCTTTTTAATGCTGGTTTGGTCCATAAATAATGAAAGTTTTATCCACATAAAAATTTAAGATCATATAAATATGGTGTTCTATGTTAAGTATTTTTAATTTTGACACCACATATTTAACTAAGCCCTGAGCTGAATTGTTCATCAGAATGCAATCTATTTTGTTATTTCAGAGTTTATTCTTTACGTTAATGATTGTCCATAGCTGTGTTATGAATTATAATTGTTTCTTTTTATTTGTAATGTCATTACAATTCAGCACCTGCTGCTGAGATAGGTTTCAATGAACCGATTATCTGTTATCAGACAGGCAGACTAACAGTATCTTTACATTTGGTATTTGCTTCCAGGATATATCTACTTGCTTCGATATTTTCTTCACTCCATTTGATTCAGGGGGCACAATTTTATCTGTCAATGCAGTTGGAGACCTGACAATTACTGTCAGGTCAGGAACCTGACATGATTGTGCCAAATTCTGGGTTCAATCTGTCTGGGTTTACAGAGAATCCCTGTGCCTCTGTCACTGTGTTGGTGGAAACAGTGAACTCAGTATTTAAGTCAGACCTCTGTATTCAACAGTCAGTGTACGGGCCTCCTGAGCTGTGTGAAACTCACCAGGGTCAATGATGTGAGACTTTTTAAAATTCGCTCATGGGATATGGCTGTTATTGGCTGCACCTACATTTATTTCCTGTCCCTATTTCCCCTTGAGAAGGTGGTGGGGGTGAGCTGCCTTCTTGAACTGCTGCAGTCCCACCTGCTGTGAGTTGAGCCACAATGCCCTTAGGGAGGGAATTCCAGGATTTTGACCCAGTGACACTGAAGGAACAGCGATATATTTCAAAGTCAGGATGGTGAGTGGCTTGGAGAGGAACTTGCAGGGGGTGGTGTTCCCATGTATCTGCTGCCCTTGTCCTTCTAGATGGAGGTGTTCATGGGTTTGGAAGGTGCTGCCTGAGGATCGTTGGTGGATTTCAGCAGTGCATTTGTAGATTGTACACACTGCTGCTACTGAGTGTTGGTGATGGAGAGAATGGATGCTTGTGAAACTGCTGTGGAGAGCGCTATTTCAGTGAAACTGACAGGCTGGGAAGACTTTGAATACTGAAGCTGACGAAGCCATGGGGAGAATGAATACGAGGAATGTCGGATTAGCCATGATCCTATTGAACCACGGAACAGACTGGAGGAGCCAAACATGCCACTCCTGTTCCTATTTGCTTGTATACCTTCAGGCCTGTGAGAGCTTATAACCTGCAGTCCATCCTCTGATGGAGTTGTTGCCGCTGCTCGAAAATTAGGGGCAATTTTTTTTTAGTTGGGAGTCAGACTGTGGTGCTCACCACTGAGCATCATTAAACCTGTAGCCTTACCCTCTGGACTGGTGGCTTTGGGGTCTTCCTGTCCCAAATACAGGACACAGGTAATAAGGAAGGAAGTGATGGGCTGTAGTGCTGAGGCAAACCCTCCATTTGCTATTAGCAATACAGGGATTGGTCCACAAGGTCCATTTAAAAATTGCGGAATCCCCACAGTGCGGAAAGAGGCCAGTTGGTTCATTGAGTCCGTACTGACACTCTGAAGGGCATGCCACTCAGATCCAGCCCCCAAACCCAAATCCAGACACTATGAGCAATTTAGCACAGCTAATCCACCTAACCTGCATATCTTTGGACTGTAGGAGGAAACCCGCAATGATACAGGGAGAATGTGCAAACTCCACATAGACATTGACCCAAGGCTGGAATTGAACTCAGGTCCCTGGTACTTTGAGGCAGCAGTACTAACTATTGAGCCACTATGCCACCACATAACATAGGAGATTTATAAAATTCTTCACCTTTTTCCTTTTAATTATATCTAATCATTCATAAAATTTTAATTGCTTTTATGAGTTTGTATAACCTTTAATTCAATATACATAAATGTGAAAAAGTCTTGACCTGAATTGAAAAGGGACTTTAAATGAGGTCAGTGGTAAAGTGCATTGGGTTGTGAGTGGATTGATATTTTGTTGATGTTTGTTTAGCAAGTGGATAAAGAAAGGATACAGGATTTCCCAAAAGCACGCGGACTCTGAGCATGTTGTGTTGTGTTAAAAGCTGACAGATAGGATTAGACAGAGTGCAGGACTGTTTGCAAATGGAGTGGATTGGGAGGATAATGGAGTGTTGCTGTTGTACGAGTGCATGGGGACGGTCTGGCAGAGTGTGGCCGAATGAGAGCGGTCCATGGGAGAGTCTGGAGAATATTTGTTGTAGAGTTTATACAGCACAGAAAGGGGCCCTTCAGCTTATTGTGCCAGTCGTCAAACATCCATTTATTCAAATTCCCATTTTCCAGCACTTGGCCCATCACTTTGTCTGCTTTTGTGTTTCAAGTGCTCATCTAAATAGGTCTTAAAGGTCTCAAGGGATACCCACAACCCTCTGTGTGAAATATCTTTTCCTCAAATCCCACCTGAACATCTTGCTCCTTATCTCAAAACTTTGCCCCTGTTAAATAAGAGGTATAGTTTATCCCTATCTACCTTGTCTGTGCCACTCAGAACATTGTACACCTCAGTCAGATCCCCCCTCAGCCTTCTCTGCTCTAAGAAAAACAACGCCAGATGGTATGAGAAAGCAAGAACTGCCGATGCTGGATTCAGAGATAACACAGTGTGGAGCTGGAGGAACCCAGCATGCCAGGCAGCACCAAAGGAGCAGGAATGTTGACATTTCAGGTCAGGACCCTTCTCTGAAGAATATTTATTATAGAGTTATTACAGCATAGAAAGAGGCCCTTCAGCTTTCCTGCTCTTCTGATGCTGCCTGGCCTGTTGCGTTCCTCCAGCTCCATACGGTATTATCCCGATGATATGAGTTCAGAGGAAGGGTCACTGGACCTGACACGTTAACTCTGATTTCTCTCCACAGGTGCCGCCAGACTTGTTGAGTTTTTCCAGCAATTTCTGTTATTGTCCCAGATTATCTAGTTTCTCTTTATAGCTGAATTGCTCTAGTTCAGGCAACCTCCTGGTAAATGTCTTCTGCACTTTCCCTGGTGCACCCACCTCCTTCCTATTGTGTGGCGACCAGAACTACACACAGTGCTCCAGCTATGGCCTAAATAATGTTATATACAGAATCATTATGACATTGCCCTTGTGTTTAATGCCTTATCTAACAAGTATTCAACATGACTTCTTAACAAAAACTGAAAGAACTGCCAATGCTGTAAATCAGAAACAAAAACAGAAATTGCTGGAAAAGCTTGGCAGATCTGGCAGCATCTGTGGAGAGAAATCAGAATTAACTTTTTGGGTCCAGTGACCCTTCCTCAGAACTCATGACTTCTTACCCTGTCCTGTTACCTTCAGGACAAACACACACCAAGGTCCCTCTGGTCCTCTGAACTTCTTAGGATCCTACCATTCATCATGTACTCCTTTGCCTTGTTTGACCTCCCAAAATGCATCACCTCATACTTTTTACAATGGACTTCCATTTGCTACTGTTTAGCCCATCTGAGCAGTCCATCTGCATCGCCCTGTAGTCTGGGGCTTTCCTCCTTGCCATTTATCACACCAGCAAATCTCATGTCATCTGCAAACTTACTATATCCATGCCCAGATCATTAATGTACGCAACAGGCAGCGAGGTAACCAGCATTGAATCCTATGGTACGCCACTGGAAACAGGCTTCCACTCACTGAAACACCCTTCAACCATCACCCTCTGCTTCCTGCCTCTCAGACAGGTTTAGATTCAGTTTGCTAAATTACTTTGGATCCTGCAGGCTCTTAGCTTCTTAACCATTCCGCCATGCGGTAACTTGTCAAAAGCCTGACTGAGATCCATGTAGACGACATCCTCTAATGCATCTCTTGTTTTGAGCCTTTAGTACCAATCGTGAGCTTCTTTTGTTTCATTTATCCAATTCTGTACAACTCTTGAATGTTTGGTTTCTGGCCACACTGCTTCATTGTTCAGAATATATACTCAAATACTTTATCCTGTAACCAATAAAACCAATTGTATACTTTATTAGCTTTGGAATTTTAAAACAATATCAACCAGTTTTCATTAATGATAGACAAAAGGATTGATTTATTGTGAAAATAGGTCTTATTTGGCCAAGATGTAAAACTGATTAATGCGTAGTTTGAAATATAAAGTATAAAAGCGCACTCTTCTAACTAATCCAATATTATCATACACGCACCAATTAAAAGACAAAAATAAAGAATTTTCTTGGAGAAATTAATTTTGAAAGAAGTCCTTTGACAAATAAATATTTGTTAGAATCATCGGATAACACAGTATGGAGCTGGAGGAACCCAGCCTGCCAGGCAGCACCAAAGGGGCAGGAATGTTGACTTTTCAGGTCGGGACCCTTCTCTGAAGAATCTGAATTCCCAGAAGAAGTACAGAAGAGATCCTTCGGCCCATCGAATCTGCACCACTTGAAATAGCTTTTACCTGCACTAGTGCCACTTCCCTGCACTAGGCTCACAGCGTTGAATGTTATGACACTTCAAGTGCTCATTCAAGGTTCATTCCAGTCATTGAATTGTGGTGCCATAGAGATATACGGCGCGGAAACAGACCCTTCTGTCCAACTCTTCCATGCCGACCAGATATCCTAAATTAATCCAGTCCTATTTACCAGCATGTGAACCCTTCCTATTCATGTACCCATCCAGATGCCTTTTAAATGCTGTACTTGTACCAGCCTCCACCATTTACCCTGGCAGCTCATTTCATACACGGGAGCACCCTCTGTGTGAAAAAGTTGCCCCTTAGGTCCCTTTTAAATCTTTCCCCTCTCAACTTAAACCTATGCCTTGGAGACAGTAAGGACTGCAGATGATGGAAGCTAGAGTCAATAAATGTGAAGCTGGAAAAGCACAGCAGGTCAGACAGCATCCAAGGAACAGGTAAGTCAACGTTTCGGGCCAAAACCCTTTGCCAGGACTGGGGAGGGGGTGGGGACCCCAGAAGTAAATAGAGGTGAGGGAGGTGGGGCTGGGAGGAGGGTAGGTGGGATGGAGATAGGTGGATGCAGGTAGGGGGTCATTGTGGTTGGTCAGTGGGAAGGGAGGAGCGGATAGGTGAGTAGGAAGATGGACAGGCTGGGGGTGGAGGGATTTTGAAGCCGGTGAAGTCAATATTCAGGCCATTGGGCTGTAAGCTCCCAAGGTGAAATATCAGGTGTTGTTCCTTCAGTTTATGTTTGGCCTCACTCTGACAATGGAGGAGGTCAAAGATGGACAGTGGGAAGGGGAGTTAAAGCAGATGGCAACCGGAAGGTCAGGTTGGTTGGTTGATTGATATCAAGGAGACCACATCAGGAGCAACAGATGCAATAGATCAGGTTAGATGAAGTGCAGGTGAATCTCTGCCAGATCTGGAAGGATTGTTTCGGGCCTTAGACGGAGGTGAGAGGAGAGGTGTAGGAGCAGGTGTTGCACCTCCTGCGTTTGCAGGGAATGGTACCGGATGTGGTAGAGGGGTTGGTGAGGAGTGTGGAGCTGACGAGGGAGTCAGGGTGTGAATGATCCCTGCAGAAAGCGGACAGTGGTGGGGGGGGAGCTATCTTTTTGATGGTGGAGTCTGATTATAGGTGGCAGAAACGTCAGAGAATGATACATTGTATTTGAAGGTTGGTGGGGTGGTATGTGAGGACTAAGGGGACTCTATCCTTATTGTTGTTGGGGGAGAGAGTGTTTGAGGTCAACCCTTCCCCTCAAGCCCCATCCCTAACCATGTGTGGGTTAGTTTGGAAAACATTTGGCCCATTGAATGAGAATCTACTCTTTTTGCTTATTATAGAGTATTAATTGTATTTCATTGCATGCAGTTATTGGATGCTAATTGGTTTTCATTTAAGCAGAAGCAAAGAGACACTTACAGTGTCAAGATAGGAAGTGTGGTGTGGTCAAGTTAGGAGGTATACGCTTGTAATGATTCACTCTGTACATAAATGTAAGCTTGTGTAAAGATTGTCTGGTGCACTATCCTTCAGCAACTGGCTTTGCAGATTAAAACATGGGGTGCAATTTAAAGTCATGCTGCACGGAAACAGACTTCAATCCAACTCATCTATGCCAACCAAATTCCCAAACTAAACAGGTCCCATTTGCCAGCATTGGGCCCATATCCTTCTAAACCCTCCCAGTTCACGTACCTATCCAAATGTCTTTTAAATGTTGTAGCTGTACCTACATGTACCACTTCCTCTGGCAGTTCATTCTACATACGAACCACCCTCTGTATGAAAAAGTTGCCCTTCAGGTACCTTTTAAATCTTTCTCCTCTCACCTCAAAATTATGCCCACTCGTTTTGAACTCCCCTACCCTAGGGAAAATACCTTTGCTATTCACCTTATCTATGCCTCTCATGATTTTATAAACCTCAAAAGATCACCCCTCAACCTCCTAGGCTCCAGTGCAAAAAAGTCCCAGCCTATCTGGTCTCTCCTTGTAACTTAAACCCTCCAGCCCCAGCAGGATCCTGGTAAATCCTTTCTGCACCCTCTACATTTTAATAATATCCTTTCTATAGTAGGGTGACCAGAACAGTACAGAACAGAACAGTATTCCAAAAGTGGCCTCACTAATATCCTGTACAGCCTCAAGATGACATCCAACTCCTGTACTCAATGGTCTGAGCAATGAAGGCAAATGTGCTAAATGCTTTCTTAAACACCCTATCTACCTGTGATGCAATTTCCAAAGAACTATGTACCAAAATCCCTAGGTCTCTACGATTGGCAACACTACCCAGGGGCCTACCATTAACTGTATAAGCCCTGCCCTTGTTTGTCTTACCAAAATGCAGCACCTCAATTAAAATCAAACAAATTAAACTCAATCTGCCACTCCTTAGCCCATTGGCCTAATTCATCAAGATCCTTATGTAATCTTAGATAACCTTCTTCACCATCGACTATACCACCAATTTTATTGTCATCGCAAACTTACTAATGCTGATTCCTGCATTCTCATCCAAATCATTTATATAAATGACAAACAACAGTGGACTCAACGCTGAGCCTTGCAGAACACCGCTGGTCACAGGCCCCCACTCTGGAAAACAACCCTCCACCACCACCCTTTGTCTCCTAATGTCAAATCAATTTTCTATCCAATCGGCCCTGAATCCCATGTGATCTAACTTTGCTAATCAGTCTACCATGTGGAACTTTGTTAAAAGCTTTACTAAAATCTATGCAAACAACGTCTATCACTCTCCCCTCATCTATTTTCTTGGTCACATCCTCAAAAAACTCAATCAAGTTGGTGAGACACTATTTCCCACACACAAAGCCATGCTGACTATCCTTAATCAGTCCTTGCCTCTCCAAATGCATGTAAATCCTGTCTCTCAGAATCCCTTACGACAGCTTACCCACCACTGATGTCAGACCCACTTGGTCTCCAGTTCCCGGGCTTCTCTTTGCAGCCTTTCTTAAATAAAAGCACAACATTTACCACTCTCCTGTCTTCCAGCACCTCACCCATGGCGATCCATGATACAAATGTCTCTGCAAGGGGCCATGCAATTTCTTCCCTAGCTTCCCACCATGTTCTAGGAAACACTTGATGAGGTCTTGGAGATTTATCTAAGACTCCCAACACCTCGTCTCTGTAATGTGGACTGTTTTCAAGACATCAATATTTATTTCCATAAGTTTCCCAGCTTCCATGTCTTTGTCCACAGTAAATATGAAAGTGATGTGTTCATTTAATATATCTCCCATCTTTTCTCATTCCACATATCAACGACCTCGTTGATTTTTAAGGGGCCCTATTCTCTTCCTAGTTGTTCTTTTGTCCTTAATATAACTGTAGAATCTGTTTGGATTATCCTTAACCTTATCTGCTAACGCTATCTCATATCCCCTTTCTGCTCTTTTGATTTCCATTGTCCCTACTCCCCTTTCTTCTTATATTTCTGTCCTTCTCTCTAATTCCAATTAGTATTCCTGCATCGGTGTGCAGTTAACATTCACAATGGACTTCTCCTGCCTAATTCCTGCTACTCAATTGCCCCCACCTGCTCAAGGAGCATTAGAATGGGCAAGTAAATGCCCATGCCATTGTCAGCTCCACTCACATCCTGTGAAAGGGGATGATCAAGAGAGAAAGCATACCAATGCCAAACAGGAGAATGTATTGATGATGTGATGGGACTTCCAAAGCAGCATCCAAAGATAAAGTGAGGAGATGATAAAGACCTCAAGAAGCTCAAAATTGAAGATTTTTTGAGGTTGATAGGATTTGATTGAGTCTTATGGACCATGAGGGACTGTGAACTGAAAGGAGAGAGAGACCTCTGCACAAAATGTTTCACCATTTACAAGGTGATGGCCTAGTCATATTATTGCTGGACTATTAACCTGGAGACCCAGGTAATGTTCCAGTGATCTGAATCCGTGGCAGATAATGGAATGAGATTTCAATCAAAATCTGGAATTAAAAGCCTAATGATGTCCATGAAAAACCCACTAATATCCTTTAAGGAAGGAAACTGCCATCCTTACCTGGTCTGGCCAACATATGACTCCAGACTCACAGTAATGTAGTTGACTCTTAACTGCCCTCTGAGCAATTAGGGATGGGCAATAAATACTTGTCCAGCTAGTGATGACCTCATCCTACGAATAATAAAAGAGGCACAAGCCAAGAGTGTAGTGAACTATTCCTCACCTGCCTGGGCAATTGCAGCTCCACTGAAGAAACTCAACTGCATCTAGTCCAAAGTAGCCCCACTTAATTATCAACCCATCTACCATTTTAAACAGAGATAGTAGGAACTGCAGATGCTGGAGAATCTGAGATAACACGGTGTAGAGCTGGATGAACACAGCAGGCCAAGCAGCATCAGAGGAGCAGGAAGG
>NW_025965718.1:73183-76340 GCF_021869965.1 Rhincodon typus | reverse complement strand
ATGATTTATAACCACTGCAGGTAAGAGACATTTCATAGCTTTTACCTATTTAGGACAGGGGCTGATTTGCTAAAAGAAAATGATTTATCCTATAATCCTTAGCAAACAATTATGACCAAATTCTTAAGTTGCTTGTAGTATGTGCGCCTCATGTTCAGTTTAACTGGGTTGTGCCACACTGAAGCTGTTGTCCTGTTTAGCTCAATATCAAGGTATGTCACAGGAGGCAGGATGGGCTTGGGACAAGGGGACTGAAGGAAGCTCACTGGAATAGCACGCATGGAATGAGCTGCCATCAGCGAGAGATTCTCCCTTGAAAATTCTAACAAGCCCACCTGCCTAGTTATGCTGTTTTCCACTGGTCACCAGGGAGCCATTACAGCAGATTGTGTATGAAAATGCAACAGGTGGAAGAGCCTGAGAACAGAAGAAGCAATATAAAGTGGGCAGTGCCAATGCGCCTCTCTCCGATATTCAGGGGATGAAAGAACAGGTGCCAGCAGCTTCTTGAGATGGAAGAGGAGGAACCCTGAACCAGTCTGCTGACCAAGTACAAAATGAGGAAAAAATCTCTGAACAGCCGCCAACAATGAGAGGCCATTTGTGCAGAACAGAAGTCAGGCAAGTGGTACATTAAAGTGTGTCGCAAAACGAACAAGTGCTTCAAAGAATTTGTATTTTTATGAACAAACATTTGTCAGTGATCCACAACAATGCACAAGCTGAAAAATTCTTCAAACCGCCAGCAAATACAGTGGAACTACATGCAAGAAAAATAAAGCTTAACGTAGCAGTTACAAACTAATCGATTTCTTAAAAAGAACAAAATCTCAAAGTGCAATCTGGAAAACAGAATCACATAATTGTGACAGTACAAAAAGAGACCATTGAGCCTATCGGTGTCTGCTGTGGTTCTCTGAGCTTTTTAACTTGGTGCCAATCTCCTACGTTTTCCCTGGAACTGTGCACAATATTTTTGTTTCAATAACCACCAATGCCCTCCTGCATGGTTGCTGGTAGCACTTTCAGCTTCGGTTTGAATACAAATTACTTTTGATTTATTGCATTGCTATAAATCAGAGGGCGTGAAAATTAGAGGTTAGACATTTTTATCAACGCATCAATCTTACATAGACAGTGAGTTAGTCAGCAACTCTGAGAGCTAGGATGCCTACAAGGTGTATATATTATAGATACACACACACTCTCATACACACACACTCTCATACACACACACACACACACACACACACACACACACACACACACTCTACCCTGACGCACACACACACGCACACACACACACACACACACACACACACACACACACACACACACACAGTGGGGTGGTAGCATAGGTGAATGTTCCTGTATGTGATGTACAGAAGCGATTACAAATAACCACCACATGAGCCCAAGGACTTCACATTCAAGTATTTTTTTCAAATACAGAATAAAACACTACTCTGTCCTCTCCTGGTCTGATCTACACGTGACCCAGTAGTACGTCATTGTGCTTTACATCTGCCTATCCTCGAAAATGGTTTAGAAAGCCGTTCAGTTGGAGGCAGCTCACCATTGCCTTCCTAGTAGTGATTAAGTATGAGCAATAAATGCTGGTCCATCATTAATAAACTTGGAGGAAATTAATAAACTTGCAAAATGGGCACAGAATTGGCAAAAAAAGTTAAACAAAGTTGAATGTGACACAAACAGTGCTGGGAAAACTCAGCGGATCTGGCAGCATCTATTAAGAAAGAGAAACACAGTGAATGTTTTGAGTGCAGTGACTTCTTCAGAAGATAGATATGAAGCTGTACACCTTGAGGCGACTAGATTTTCTCCTTTTCACATGCATCATTGACACCTATTTTACATTTCTATCATTCCTTTATCACCGCTAACACTCCCTTCACCAGAAACCTGCCGAGTTTCTTCAATATTTCCTGCTTTGACCTTAGTAAGTTAACAGGTGAGTTACAGAAAGAAAGAGAGAAATGGAGTCTACATCAAGGTAACACTGCATGTGTACAAATGATCAAAGTATAGTCAATAAAAGCTAAAGACGGCTTAGTGGTATTATCACCGGACTGATAATCCAGAGACCCAGCTAATGTTCTGGGGACCTGGGTTTGAATCCTGCCATGGAAGATGGTGGAAGTTGAATTCAATAGAAATCTGGAATTAATCTAATAATGACCATGAACCCCATTGCCAATTGTTGGGGGAAAACGTTATCTGGTTCACTAATGCCTCCAGTCCCACAGCAATGTGCTTTACTCAACTGCCCTCCATGCACAGCGAAGCCCTCATTCCATGAATGAGTAAAAGGAGATGCAGATGACCAAGTGGAATTATGCTGTTGTGACTAATAACAGACACTTGCTTCAATAAGGAGCAGGACCTGGCTGTTAAATGTTCCTGGTCACAGGGTGTTCAGAAAAGGTAGGAAATGAGTAATGGAGGAGGAGGCAACAGGGCTGGTTAAGCAAGGCATTACAGTGCTGCAGAAGGAGGTTATCCCAGAAGGTTGAAGGGCATAATCAATTTGGTTGGAATTAAGGAATAAGTGTGTAATTACACTGCTCCGTGTAATCTATAGATCTCTGAGTAGAGGGAAGGATGCAGGGGAAATAAGTCTGCAATAAAATTGCAGAAGTACAAACATCATGTTTTCACTATAATGGGAAGCATTGATTTACCCAAATATAGACTAGGATGGCAGTAATGGAAAGAGCAGCAAGGGGTGAACGTTCTTAGACTGTGTTCAGAAGAATTTGGTGCAGCAGTATGAGTCCAATTCAGCACGAAAGGAAACAGTGAACAAAAAATAAAGAATTACAGATCCTGGAGATCTGAAACAAAAACAAAAATTGCTGGAGCAACTCCATATCTGTGGACAGAGAAGGAGAGTTAATGCTTCGAGTCTAGTGACACTTCTTCAGAACTGATTGTAGCTGGGAGAAAATCTATGTATATGCTGAAGGTGGTAGGGGGTGCGGAAGGTGGGATATTGGTGGTTGGGGCAGGAAGAGTAAACAATAGCTGGAGATGGAGCCCAGAGAGAAAGAAGAAAAAAAAATCAGCACAACAAGGTGCAGGGCTGGATGAACACAGCAGGCCAAGCAGCATCATAGGAGCAGAGAGGCTGACGTTT
>NW_025965718.1:70678-72683 GCF_021869965.1 Rhincodon typus | reverse complement strand
AGACCCTTCTTCAGAAAATTTCCTGCTCCTCTGATGCTGCTTGGCCTGCTGTGTTCATCCAGCTCTACACCTTGTTATCTCAGGTTCTCCAGCATCAGTAGTTCCCGCTATCGCCAAAGGAACTCTAATGCTCCTTTCCAAAGGAGGACCCTCTGCGAGAGGGGAGATGTAGCTCCAGGTAATGTCTCTTGCATCACATCGGTGACTACATTTCAAAAGTATTTCATTTGCTGGAAAGCATTTTGTGAGTCCTGAGGTTGCAGAAGGCACTATATAAATGTAAGGCTTTAATTAGCAGTAGTGACAAGATGCATTTTTGTGAAAACAGTGGGTCACTCCGCTTTACCTCTGCTCACTGTCCAAGAAATGGTGTCCCTCCAGTATCTAACTGAGTAACCTTTCCTCAATTCAAAGCATCAGCCAGCACGCATTATCCATCCTTAGAGTGTGTCTCACAACCCAGCCTAGGCCCACCAGGAACCTATGTTTATATGTGCATCTTTACCTAGCTGGCAGCAGGGATCAGGATCAGATACTGCAACCAACCATTCAGTTGAAAACAACTAACTCAGGACAGATAGACAGTGGGACTCGTAGTCAATCTAGATCAGTTTACACAATGGCATTGACCAAGCATGAGCATATCCCTTTAATAAAGCAGGAATGAAGTAAACACATGTCATTTCCCCTGAGCTATTTGGGCTTTTTCAGCCTGTTATCTGTCTCTTGATTGTAAACAATTGGCATTTCACAAACACAAACTAGGCTGAATGACCTTTTCATTTTCTTTCCTCAATTGCTTCAGGTCATTCTCAGTGCTTTATATATTGATTCTGCGACCCACCCCCACCACGCTCCCCTGCCCACCACCGCCCCCCCCACCCCCACCCCCACCATGTCCTGCTTCTAAGCCTATTGTGTTGTGGGGCTCACAATTGGTCTGAATCGATCCTGCAGATTTAATTAATCAGATTTCACAAACTGCCTAGCAACTTGGCTGCACGATATGGTTTAAAGCCAGGGTCGAACAGATGGCAATTAAAACTATATTTTGGGCAGTTTAACAGGGCTGGCGTGGATTATCCTTCCACTGAAAAATGTAACTGGCAGACAAAGGCCAGGACTGGTCCTGTAGTGATGCAGAAACGCCAATGTCCCAGCAACCAAGTAATATGTAACAACTTCTACCGCCTGGTTCATAATATTTTCTCTCTTTCGTCTTCTGCAAGCAGCAGTGGCTGGCCATGGTGGTACAGTCACTAGACACCCTCTCCTCCAGCTCTCTGAGAAAATGAGGCCTCAGTCATACTGTCATAGCTTCAGAGGAGAACTGAAAAAGTTGCCTCCTACCTCCCCACCAGCACAGGTGACACCTCGATGCCTATATTATCTAGATTAGAGTCAGGACACCTTGCTGCAAGTTGGCACATAGAACATGGAACAGTACAGCACAGTACAGGCCCTTCGGCCCACGATGTTGTGCCGACCTATTATCCTAAGATCAATCTACCCTGCATACCCTACATTTTACTATCCTCCATGTGCCTATCCAAGAGTCGCTTAAATGTCCCTAATGTATCTGACTCCACTACCACCGCCAGCAGTGCACTCCACGCACCCACCACTCTCTGTGTGAAGAATCTACCTCTGACATCGCCCCTATAGCTTCCTCCAATCACCTTAAAATTATGCCCCCTCGTAATAGTCATTTCCGCCCTAGGAAAAAGTCTCTGACTATCCACTCTATCTATGTCTCTCATCATCTTGTACCCCTCTGTCAAGTCACCTCTCATCCTTCTTCGCTCCAATGAAAAAAGCCCTAGCTCCCTCAACCTTTCCTCATAAGACCTGCCCTCCAGTCCAGGCAGCAACCTGGTAAATCTCCTCTGCACCCTCTCTAAAGCTTCCACATCTTTCCCATAATGAGGTGACCAGTGTAGTCAAACCAGAGTTTTATTGAGCTGCAGCATAACCTCGCAGCTCTTAAACTCAATTCCCTTGCCAA
>NW_025965718.1:65888-70178 GCF_021869965.1 Rhincodon typus | reverse complement strand
TGAGGGAGGAGGTATGGGGGCAGGTGTAGCACTTCCTGCGGTTGCAGGGAAAAGTGCTGGGTGTGGTGGGGCTGAAGGGGAGTGTGGAGCGGACAAGGGAGTCACGGAGAGAGTGGTCCCTCTGGAAAGCAGATAAGGTTGGGGAGAGAAAGATGTCTTTGGTGGTGGGGTTGGATTGCAGATGGCGGAAGTGTCGGAGGATGATGCGTTGGATCCGGAGGTTGGTGGGGTGGTACGTGAGGAGGACATATCCATCCTGGGCCTCCTGCAGTGCCACAACGATGCCACCCGAAGGTTGCAGGAACAGCAACTCATATTCCGCTTGGGAACCCTGCAGCCCAATGGTATCAATGTGGATTTCACAAGCTTCAAAATCTCCCCTCCCCTAACCTGTTCTTCCTCCCACCTATCCCCTCCTCCCACCTCAAGCCGCACCCCCATCTCCTACCGACTAACCTCATCCCGCCCCCTTGACCTGTCTGTCCTCCCTGGACTGACCTATCCCCTCCCTAACTCCCCACCTACACTCACCTTTACTGGCCCCATCCTTGCCTCTTTGACCTGTTTGTTTCCTCTCCACCTATCCTCTCCTCTATCCATCTTCTATCCGCCTCCCACTCTCTCCCTATTTATTTCAGAACCCCCTTCCCCTCCCCCATTTCTGACGATGAGCAATAAATGCTGGCCAGCTCACAACTCCAACTTCCCATTCCAACGAGTGAAGAAGAAAAATGCCATGAAATGCTCATCATTACTGGCAGCACAATGAAATGCCTTGAGTATTTGCAAGTCCCAAAACTTTCAGTATTGTGCATCATGTAATTAAAAATGCTGGGTGCAATGATGCATGGATTGCACAGGCTATATTTTAAATGTGGCATCCTGCCCCCTGCAATGGACACACATGGCGATAGTTTTCAGGCAGATCTGTTGCCAACAAGTAGCCTGAAACAAATAGGAGGTGGCAGAAATGTATTCATTCAGGAACACCATACAGCTTCTGGCCAATGATTGGCCAGTTCTATCCTCTCCTAGGGGTTAACTCTTTTTTCCCCACTCTTCCAACAGGCAATATACACCCTCTTCCCCCCACCCCGCCAATCGCAGTCTGAAATTAGGCCCACAGATATCAGTGTTACACTGGTCTGATGTCCAGGATCTCCAAGGGAGCCCAGTACAAGTGTGTGATTGAAGGAGTGGGGACTGTCTGGAGAGGAGTCTGCAGGGGAGGGGTCACAGGCAAGAGAGAGAGATGGATTTCAGCAGCTTCTCACCGCACTTCCCGATGCCAGGTCAGCTGATTGGGTGTCAAATGCCATTGAACACAGGAAGTCTCACAGACTCCCAGACCAACCTTGAACAGGGTTTTGTTTGTAGATACCCCACGTGGTGAGCTTTCTGCTCACTGACCAATCAATACCAGTATCAGTGAGCTGAGGCATTAAGAAGGCTCAGTTAAACATCTCAGTTCACAGTGGGGTAGGGTGTGCCTTCCTACACAGTAGTAAACTGAAGCAGAGTCAGGGTTGGCTCCTCACTTTTCCATCCAAATAAACTCCCGCCAACACCGCCCCCCACACTGCCCCCACCAGAAAATTTATCGGGGGAGAGGGCATTGAATTCCATTCTACCAGTTATGATTATATCCCTAATATAAGGGACAAGAAATGCGCTCTTCAATTAATCAAAGAATCTCTCATGGGTTGTCAATATATTCAGTTAGCAGTACTGCCAGCGGTATTTGTATTTGTCATGTATTTTTCTTACTCACTGCTGATTAGCTTGTGCCTGGGATAGCTCACTGCCACCAATCCTTTGTATTCTTTTAAAACACCACATTAACAAACGGTTAGACATCTCTTCTGGGACACTGTAACCAAAATACAAATCAAATGTTTAGTGGAAACTTGTAAAAAATGATCAGAACTTACTAGACGAAAATATTATTGCTTGGGGTGATGATGCACTCCAGCTTCTGTGGGTCCCAGCTTTCTCTAAAGGTCAATCTTCTTTTCAACATTGAGTCTCATCATCCCTACAGAGGAGAGACCACTACAGAGTCTTAACAAGGCAAGGTACTCATCTTATATAAGAAGGCATGGTTTATTGCATGATTTAGGGCATAATTCACATGAGCTAGTGAAGCATAATTACATTGATCAGAAGCTGGGTATGTCATATCTGTCTCCATCAGTACCTTGCACTAGACTATTTGGTTTTTCAACCACATACTAAGTGAAACCAGCAAGTTGGGTAGAGCTCAATATAGCTCAGCATTTACTCTTTCCTTATACAGGAATATTCATTTTGCTTCATTTTTACAGTCTTAAGACAGTAGTTTCCAACTCACAGACAACATTGCCTGTGATATGTTGCCTAACCCCGATCACGTTGTTTCCAACAGTTGAGTGCTGTGAGTGAAGAGTACATATGTGTCAGGTTGGGAATTTGCTCCTTATTCAATACACAGGTATGAATTAACGATTAAAATATTACAATCTGTCACATAATGAGCATTATCATCATTCACACTGAGAGTTGATGAAATTTAACTTGTCATCATCTCCTGGTTCTTCCAGAAATTCGCAAGTTTTTGACTTAAATAATGGACAGAGAAAAAAATAAATCAAGGCTCTTTTATTTGCTTTTAATTCAAACCTGAGAGCTTTTCCATTTCCTTTACAGGTGTTTTGTCCATTGCTGTGGTGAGAAAGATGGAGTGTTGAGACACACTGACATTTCACTTAATTCCCTGAGCAGACTTGGTGGCGGTGATCATGGAGGGTGAGGTGGGGGAGGAGAGGGGATGGGTGCATGTGGCAGCCAGAGCAAAACAAAGCTATTTCACTTTTTGTTTCCATTATAACCACATGTTTGTTGTCTGGGATGGGGGTTGAGCTGCGTTGCTGCCGCTGTTCTGGAGTACAACTGTTGTAGTGTCTCATTCGCAGATCCTTAAAATTGACATGTTGCCAGGAGGAGTTGTGATAGTTGGAAGGGCAAACCAATTACATTCGAAACAGTCTGTAATGATCACGATTGGTTTTGATTTCAGGCAGTCTTTAAAGATCGGTGGCATCATGATGAAAACGCAAATCTATTCCAGTGACAAAACATTAGGATTTCTGTGGGCTAGCTCCGGTTGAGGTCACCCGTAGGTGCAATTTTCATGTCTGAACAAAAATAAACATTGGGCTAGATTTTTGGAGGAGTGGCATCCTTGAGCAGATTTGGTTTTATTTAAAGGATGTGGGCATCTCTGGTTGGGCCAGCATTTCTTGCTCATCTCTGTAGGTTCAAGATGGCACTGATACAGGGTGGCTCTTTGCAAGCTCTCTGCAGCAGATCTTATTCTCATTTCTTACAATTGTTCTGCACTTTTAAACCTCAATTCTAATTTTGTTAAAATGACTAACAATGTTCACCTTCTCTGCAGCCATAACTTTGTACTGCTCTGTCTGTTCTATCACCCTGTGATCTTTGTATGGTGGAATCTGCCTGTACCGCATGCAAAACAAAACTTTTCACTGTGAGATAATAAGAACTGCAGATGCTGGAGTAGAAGATAACAGTGTGGAGCTGGATAACAAGGTGTAGAGCTGGATGAACACAGCAGGCCAGGCAGCATCAGAGGAGCAGGAAAGTTGACATTTTGGGTCAGGACCCTTCTTCACTGTACCTAGATGCATGTGGCAATAATAAATCAAATTAATTGCCCAGAGGGCAGTTAACAGTAAACACCTCAACCTGTGGGTCTAGATTCACATGTAGACCAGACCAGGTGAGGAGAGCTGGTTCCTTTCCTAAAGGATATTAGTGGGTCAAGTGGCTTTTTCCTGACACTGAACAAGTTTCATGATTGTCATTAGACTTTTTTACATTGATGACCTGCAAATCTCACCGGCTGCCCTGTTAAACCCAGGTCCCTGGATTAATGAGACAACAAGATGTAGAGCTGGATGAACACAGCAGGCCAAGCAGCATCAGAGGAGCAGGAAAGCAGACGTTTCGGGTCTAGAGATAGTAGGAACTGCAGATGCTGGAGAATCCGAGACAACAAGGTGCAGGGCTGGATGAACACAGCAGGCCGAGCAGCATCATAGGAGCAGAAAGGCTGACGTTTCGGGCCTAGACCCTTCATCAGAAGGGGGGGAGGGGAAAGGGGTTCTGAAATAAATAGGGAGAGAGTGGGAGGCGGATAGAAGATGGATAGAGGAGAGAATAGGTGGAGAGGAAACCCCCGCCTCTTCAACCTGTTTGTTTCCTCTCCACCTATCGTCTCCTCTATCC
>NW_025965718.1:62478-65388 GCF_021869965.1 Rhincodon typus | reverse complement strand
TTCAGTCCCATCTCTATACCATGTGATATACCAGTGGACAAGAAAGAAGAGTTCTGGCCAAGATGAGATCAGCCATGATTGTATTTAATGGTGCAGCAAGTTTGAGAGCTGAATTGCCCACTCCTGCTCCTAGTTCCTTTATCTGTCTATCACAATCTCTCTCATGTAAGTCCCTCTTCACTGACATTCCTTCTCCCCTACTGAACATGGATACTAACTGATGACAATGCCTAAAAAAGGGAAAACATTCCCATTCCACCAACATTCCTGGCTCTTGGCATATTTCTCAGATTGAATCTCGTTTTTAAAGATGTGCCCATGTTGGTCCTTTCTGTAACCAGCAATCACCTTCCAAGATGCTGGTTGGGATGCTGTGTTTTCTGGGCTAGTCTTTGCCATTTCACTGATTTATAGGAACTCTACAGTGTGGACAGAGGCCATTTGGCCCATCAGGAGTGCATTGACACACTCAAGAGCAATACACATAGACCTGCCCTATTCCCATAGCTCTGCACTTCCCACAGCGAATACACCTCGCCTGCACATCTTTGGTCTGCATTACATACAGTTAACTGAAGGCCTCCTCAAAGAAACAGAAACTCTCTAATTATTTTTACTCAACCTGTTCACTGATGACATACCACCCAAGGCAGGTGGGAGTTAAACCCGGGCCTTCTAACCCAAAGGTGGGGACACTAGCACTGAACCAGAAGAAACTCAGTTCCAAATATTTTATTCTTACTCCTTCAACCTGAGACAGAGTGGCAAATTTGCAAATTGACGATATCACATTCACTGCAAGATGTCTAATCTTCACTTTTGATTCCCAAATGATGCCATACCTCCTGTAAGTGTAAAGAAGTCAGCTCCTGAAAAATACCAGAGAGCTGCGAGCATTCCACCCCCGCTAGCCAATTTAGGAGAAATGGCTAGAATATTCCAGGGCAAAATGAAGTTAGACTGAAATTAGTTTAGCGCGTGAACAATGCGTTTAACACCAAGAAGGGAGTGTGAGTTGCAGATTGAGAAAATGTCCTACAACATCCTTCTCCTTTCTTAAATTACAATTTAGGTGCAATAGGAATACTGTCTTCGCTAATGTAAGCTCAGGCAGAGACATAAATGTTTATGTTAATGCGTTGTGGGTGCCTTTCAGTCAGGAAAGTCATTGACGTTACCCTGCTTATTCCTGCAATCCAATGTAGGGAACTACTTGTTTAACTTTGGTATTTAATTATAACAAAAGTATTTTATTCAAGAAGCACATTCCCAGCTGTGACTTTCATTCAAAAATTAATCAAATCAGTATCAAGTCTAAGAAGTAATCAAGACATGGAAATGTGGCAAATGCATTGTTAAAACAGAGACAAATTCAGCAGCAAAAACAAAATAGTGATGGGAGATTATAGGAAAGGTTACATTAAACTCACATACTGGTTTACCTTTCCTCTATCACAGGGACAGATTTCATCATTTCAGTCCCGGCTTCCCAAGGTGAGAGTGTGGGTTGCAAGTGGGCCATGAGCTACAATTTTAAGGTTAAATCTGTGGTGACC
Source organism: Rhincodon typus (assembly GCF_021869965.1). Classification (NCBI taxonomy): domain Eukaryota; kingdom Metazoa; phylum Chordata; class Chondrichthyes; order Orectolobiformes; family Rhincodontidae; genus Rhincodon; species Rhincodon typus. Next base: position 63,832 of record NW_025965718.1, on the reverse strand, counting down.
GGCTGCCGTAGAGTGGGGACCAAATTCCAATAGCTGTGCCCCTGCTCTAAAGAACTCATCGCTCTCACATTTCTCAATAAGAATTTGCAATCGTTTTCAATATTCAAGATAGAGTCACAGATCCAACTCATCCATGCCGACCAGATATCCCAAATTAATCTCGTCCTATTTGCCAGCATTTGGCCCATATCCCTCCAAGCCCTTCGTATTCATCTCCCCATCCAGATGCTTTTTCAATGTTGTAATTGTCCCAGCCTCAACCACTTTCTCTAGCAGCTCATTCCATACACGCACCATCCTCTGCGTGAAAAAGTTGCCCCTTAGAACCCTTTTAAATCTTTCCCATCTCACCTTAAAACTCTGCCCTCGAGGTTTGGACTTCCCTACCCCGGGGAAAAGACCTTGGCTATTCACCCTATCCGTGCCCTTAATGTTTTCATAAACCTCTATAAGATCATCACTCAGCATCCGATACTCCTCGGGAAAAGCCTCAGACTATTCAGCCTCTCCCTGTAGCTCAAATCGTCTAACCCTGGAAACATCCTTGTAAATCTTCTCTGCATGCTTTCACATTTAACAAAATCTTTCCGATAGCAGGGAGGCCAGAATTGAACACAGTATTCCAAAGGTGGATTAACCAATGTCTGGTACAGCGACAACATGACCTCCGAGCTCCTGTACTCAATGCACCGACCAATAAAGGGAAGTGTAACAAATGCCTTCTTCACACCCTGTCTATCTGTTACTCCACCTTCATGGAATCCCAAGACCTCCACGAGTGAGAGAACTGTTGATCAGAGAATATGTGCCAAAAGATTCCAGAGATTGAGGCTGAAATGTAACTGTTTTACATAGCTAGTTCTCACAGGATGTAGAATATGTACTGCCTGAAGCAACTTTCAACATTGCAATCAATATTGGTGAGAAAAATGAAAAGGGCTCAAGTGAAAGAGCTCGTGAGCAACGCGATTTGACGAACTCTTTCAGACGCACAATCAACCAAAATCCAACATGTATGATCCCCATCTTGTGATAACTACACAAACGTAAAATTGAAATCTCCAGGTTAATAGGCGCTATCATTTGAAGCCCCTCAATTTTAAATCACAGAGCAGGACAAAAGCTAATTTGGAAACTCTTGAAATTTTTCTGTTTACTACATTGTAACTGCTCATGCTTCTTCCAGAGGCTCTCTGATGTTCTCTTGAAGTGAAAGATGTCAAGAATACAAACCAGTCCACCGTACTCTCGCAGCCTCGGGCCCTTCAATTAACTCCTCACTTAAGTTGAGTTAGCAAACAGTGTTTTAACTCAGGTTTCAGGCACATGGGCATTAGTGGGATTACTGATCATT
>NW_025965718.1:61306-61978 GCF_021869965.1 Rhincodon typus | reverse complement strand
ATACCACCAAAGCAGGTGGGACTTAAACCCAGGCCTTCTAACCCAAAGGTGGGGACACTTGCACTGAACCAGAAGAAACACAGTTCCAAATATTTTATTCTTTCTCCTTCAACCTGAGACACAGTGGCAAATTTGCAAATTGACGATATCACATTCACTGCAAGATGTCTAATCTTCACTTTTGATTCCCAAATGATGACATACCTCCTGCAAGTGTAAAGAAGTCAGCTCATGAAAAATACCAGAGAGCTGCTGGCATTCCACCCCCGCTAGCCAATTTAGGAGAAATGGCTGGAATATTACAGGGCAAAATGAAGTTAGACTGAAATTAGTTTTGTGCGTGAACAATGCGTTTAACACCAAGAAGGGAGTGTGAGTTGCAGATTGAGAAAATGTCCTACAATATCCTTCTCCTTTCTTAAATTACAATTTAGGTGCAATAGGAATACTGTCTTCGCTAATGTAAGCTCAGACAGACATAAATGTTTATGTTAATGCATTGTGTGTGCCTTTCAGTCAGGAAAGTCATTGACGTTACCCTGCTTATTCCTACAATCCAATGTAGGGAACTACTTGTTTAACTTGGGTATTTAATTATAACAAAAGTATTTTATTCAAGAAGCAGATTCCCAGCTGTGACTTTCATTCAAAAATTAATCAAATCAGTATCAA